>NC_064920.1:699639227-699940338 GCF_023897955.1 Schistocerca gregaria
CTGTATTTGACTTTCTAGAAAAAAAAGGTCACATCCAACAGTTAAAATCTGGTTTGGTTTGACGCGTAGCTATCTAATGAAACACGGGGACAGTTTTCCCAGACAAGTACAACCCGCCGTTTCAGGTATTTAAGAAATGTTGAGTACAATAATATGGCTCTATAGTTATGTAAGCGTCGGCGGGTTTTAAAGTTGCTTCATCAAAGTTGTGAGGGCTCCTGTAGAATTAACGTGACCGAAATCTTAGATATAGAGCCTCGATACAAAAACTTTAAATACTCTTAATAGTTCTAATGTGAGAAATGAAATGATTTGTCATCGTGTATAAACTCGCAGCAAAGCGCTTACGTTGACTCCAGACGATAGAGTGGGAAAACAGTAGAGTGCTTGCACCTTACTGCAAGATGTCTCGAACAGGATACCAGGCAGTGAGCAATGTAATTATGTGAGTTGTAGCTAGAAGTGGGTGATTATGGATAGCTGAGTGATGTGCAGAAGTCGATCATGATATGAGCGAAAACGACATGCGGATTTTAAAAAGCGATTGGCAGGTCATTTTAGAATATTTACTTCATTTGTTGGTGGCGAAGTATGTGTGTCATCGTAAAAGCACGAAAGGAACAACATCCAAAGAAGCTGAAACTTCCTGGCAGATTAAAACTGTGTGCCTTTCGCGGGCAAGTGCTCTACCATCTGAGCTACCGAAGCACGACTCACGCCCGGTACTCACAGCTTTACTTCTGCCAGTACCTCGTCTCCTCCCTTCCAAACTTTACAGAAGCTCTCCTGCGGACCAGCACGTGCCCGCGAAAGGCAAAGGTCCCGAGTTCGAGTCTCGGTCTGGCACACAGTTTTAATCTGCCAGGAAGTTTCACATCAGTGCATACTCCGCTGCAGAGTGAAAATCTCATTCTGGATCCAAAGAAGCTGTTACGTTTCAGAGAGCACTCGGCATTCTCTCTCTTTCCAAGCATTTATTACCGACTTGTGGAATCTGTTGGTTAATCAGATGTGGCATGTCAATTTTAAGAGTGTGCTTGGCATTACAGTTATCAGAACCATGATAAGCTGCAGATACCGCCTCATGCCGTAGTTCTCCTCGCAAGTGACACATGTCCTGATATCACAACTCGAGGCTCGTTGACAAATAGTTGGATCTGTTAATCCAAGTTTCAAGTTGTAAAGAAGAGAATTATGTAAAGACATCACATTCACTTGGACTTATGGTTTAGTTTGCTACGTAAACTGTGTTCGATGAGTCTCGTGCTATAGGCTACTGATTTGCAGGTCAGTCCGGTTAAATTTTATAGCAAGGATGAGCTAGCTGGCAGTTGCGGCTCACGTGACAACGTCATTTCTGGTAATCGTAAAGCATTTCCGGTAAAAAGTAAGCTGCTTCTATCGGCAGTAAATTATAATTTGTTAAAACTAAGAGGGCTGTTCAGAAAGTAGGGAACGTTTCCGTCTGACGCCGCTAGGCGCGCGCCGATCGCGTATATGTTGATGTGTGCTTGCTTGTCAGCTCAGTCGGCACCCATCTGTGACAGCGGGAACGTCTCTGCGCGTCTAGTTTCTTCAATATTCGAATTTTGAAATGTGCGCTGCAATCGAAAATCTCGCCAGTCGCGAGGTGTGGCCTGTGATACGATTTTTGTTGGCAAAAAAAACCTAAAACCCATAGAAATTTATCGTGAACTGTGCGAAGTGTACGGAAACAACGTAATGAGTGAATGTTCTGTCTGGAAATGGTGTATTCGGTTTAAAAATGGCCGAACCAACGTTCATGATGAAAAGAGGAGTAGATGCCCGAGCATTGTGACTTACGATCTTGTCACTAAAGTTGATAAAACAATTCGTGAAAACCGTCGCTTCACAATAACGGAGCTTTAGCTTTCTTTTCCACAAGTTTCACGTGCTTCTTACTGATTTTTCTCGAACTTGGAGCAACCATAAATTCTGCCCGGTACTGTCAAACTTTGCACAGCCTTAGAAGAGCAGTTCAAAACAATTGCCGAGGAAAGCTGATGTCCAAAATTTTGTTTTGCACGGCAAACCGCACTAAAGAACTTCCTAATGCATTCATATGGGAAATTTTCCCTCATCCGCCCTAGAGCCCCGATCTTGCACCAAACGACTCCCACTTGTTTCCCAAGATGAAGAACTGGCTTGCAAAGCAGCGCTTTGCTGAAGGCGCTGAACGCAGGCGGGCATGACTCATTGGCTGAAGTCTCAGGCGGCAGAATTTTACGACGAAGGTATTTCAAAGCTTGTCCACCGCTATGATAAGTGCTTCAATGTGTTTGGTGACTATATGGAAAAGTGGCATGTCAGTCGCTCTTTCAGATGCGTATAATAAAATGTATTTCTTGTACTTTTTTGATTTCGAAATGTTCCGTACTTTCTGAATAGCCCTCGTACTATATAGTTGCACGAGGAGTTGCGTCAAGATATAGTAAACCAGCATTTTATAAATTTAACACTAACAGTAGTGATGCTTACAACGAAGATGAGGGTGAGAACGGTTAACGTCTCTTTAGACACAATACTGGCACATATGGAAAAACTAGGCTGTGAAAGAGGGAGGGGTGGTCCAACAGGATTTCGGCAACATCTCGGCATTCGCCGTGGGTCAATCCCAAAATGGGTAACGGCCAAGGGTTTCCACACTGCTCCTCCCTAATTCAAGTAAATATCTTCAGGATTCTGAACTGGCTTGTTACCGGAGTAGATATGCAGAGGCGAGCGATGGAAACGTAACGATCCTGTTGTATCCAAGGAGTGCCCATCTGTCGAGCCCAGTTAACACAGAAATGGCGTGGCACGGACGTGGCGCTGTTCCACAGATGAAGCAATTCACACAGAGGTGGCGTGGCAGAGACGCGTCGCTTCGTTGTCCGCGCCACGTCCGCTTTTAACCACGAGTGACGGACCGAAGCGGCACGAGGCGGAAACGTTAAAGTGGCGCGCTGCTGTTCTTGTTCGTTTGAAGTCATTAGAGTTTCTCAGTAAAACAAACCACTCTTTTGGGATTCGCGCGTGTTCTCCACTAAGCGGTCTTCATTCGTTTTGCAAGAAACTATTCGATAAAAAAATATTTTTGCATCGAATAGTCTGATATCACAGTTTTATAGTGAACTGTTTTTTTCTTTATTACCCATAGTTATTGTGATACTTTGCAAATAAAGTAAACCACCGGGCATGTTTCGAAAAGTTCGCAGTGAGGAATGTAGTCGCTGGCCATTTTACGTTTGGTGAGTTTTAGGTCATAGGTTGCTGCGTACGAAATACGTAGCTAGCGTATCGAAATTGTTTTTAATGGTGGAATGAGAGCGATACCTCTTCAGAGTCCCGAGTAAATAAGTTATATGTTTTGACAATTGGCCGCGATGAGCGACGACGCGCCACACTCCACATAATGGCCGCGCGCTTCGCCGATTTGTGGCCCGTATTTCTCTGCCGTATATATGTTAGTTACGGTCATATTTTAAATTAATATTGCATTAAGAGCTACTCCTATTTGACAACTAGAGGTAGACAATCGGGGATCCAGCGGCAGAGTTCGCTGCATACTGTATATCTGTCACATGGTTGGAAACTACGCTGTGTAACGAGGAATTTCTGGTCTGCAGCCGTGCAATATTTATGGATAATCACATTTTGGGAGGCATATGTTCAGTTCTTTAATTATGCCGAATTTGCCACATATATTCGCTTTCTTCCACCAAAACGGATGAACCCAGTACCTTCTTCGCTGCTCAACATTTACCAATTACAATAGATCCAGTGCATCAATATCCTCGTCTGATGAGGACGATATATTCTGATCTATTCGTAGCACAATCGTTCCGCGTCCCTCTGAGAGAGCAACTTCAGTGTGAATTGCTCAAGCCACATCCTTGACTTTCCCTCTTAGTGTGTTAAAAACGTATCGCAAAAGGTTTTAAGAATTACAACCGAGAGGTGAAACGGTGTTTATAAATGCAAAGTTCATTGTGCAGTAAGTGGGTTCGAAGCTATCCAGCCGTCCTCATTTGGGTTCTTCCCGGAGACACAAATTACTTCACACATCGCTGTGCACACGCCAGATGTGGGATTGGTTCCTTTGGCAGCAGATGGCCAGTTTCCCTCCCCATCCTTGTCCAGTTCAAACTTCAGATGCAGCTACGATCTCGGTCGGGGGATGTCCAGCACTAGTCCCTTTTTTACGTTGCTGGGAGTGAGTGTCTGGAACAACACGAGCGATCACTTCCCCAGTCTTTTGAAATACAAGATAGTGCGTTGTTTTCTATCGCTCTCGTTTCGCTCAAAAATAGAAATTACTTTATTATATTTTTGTCCGCCATGGCTCTTCATTTTGCGGTTTACAGAATTTTCAAGTTCCCAAGTAGCCACTGTCCCGATTAGAAATATATAGGTAATGTTGGACTCAGGTGAAGGGTGTGTGTGTGTGTGTGTGTGTGTGTGTGTGTGTGTGTGTGTGTGTGTGTGTGAGTGAGATATAACAATTCATCTGAAACTTCATTGTGAATTTAGTGAACATAATGAACTCGAGAATTGCAAGGAATATCAGTTCTTTAACAAGAAGCCTGTTAAAGTTTAGCGACCACCTGCCCATTCCCCCCCCCTTTCTCTCTCTCTCTCTCTCTCTCTCTCTCTCTCTCTCTCTCTCTCTCTCTATTAACGCAGGGTTGACTCGCCTACGTATTTTCCAGCTAGCTCGTTAATGACCCCGTTCCCCAGCGACCCTGAAACCACAAGCGCGGTCAGCCAGGCATCCGGTGTTTAAATGCCGCGAAAGCCCTATTGTGTTCAGCACGCATCTGGGGGCCCCTGAGTGCTCCCGAATTTTACATTTCCTTCAGGTAACGAAGACACCAACCTCTGACTGATGGAATTGGTTCTACTTTCATGAGAGATTTACATTCTCCTTGAGTTAGCAGGCACGTACTCGTACTTTCGAGGCAACTGAGGTGATATTTATATTTTTGTAATAAACAGATGATTGAATGCCAAACTTTCTTGCTTCGTGGAGACTAATCTAAAACATTGGAAATACTGGCATTGTAGTTGAAGATTCTTCTAATAATTTCCGGGTATGCAGCCGGATCCCGTCGACATTCTGCCACGATATTTCGGCCCAGAGACGTCCGGCCATCATCAGGTGAGTACACAACTACTGAAGAGCCCAGGTGCAGTCGCGGTATTTATGCCGCGCGAGAATCGGCATAAATACCGCGACTGCACCTGGGCTCTTCAGTAGTTGTGTACTCACCTGATGATGGCCGGACGTCTCTGGGCCGAAATATCGTGGCAGAATGTCGACGGGATCCGGCTGCATACCCGGAAATTATTAGAAGAACAAATACGTCGGGAAAAGTCGTAGTTGAAGATATTTTCGTTTTTTGAATACACAAAAGTCTATTTCATAGCTAAATAACTCCCGCTGATAATATCCATAGTCTTCACAAGTGTCACCAGTAGTACAAGGAGTTACCATACGGAAGAAGGTTGTAATGTTCTAGGTCAAATCGCCTATGGAAAAATCTCTCAGATTCTGCCATCGAAGTCATTTAAAACAAATTTCCTGTAGTCATCTTCTTAAAAGAAACTTTTAACCATTCAATAAATAGAGTGAAAGACAATTACATCATTACTGTACTTAATCCTTTTTCGGTCCGACGGGACTTAAAAGACCCGTCTACTAGCAAGAGTCGTAAAACAGCATGGAGTTAACACGATGAGCAGTTATTGTTTGGATTGACTACTCCTACAATACGCAAAAAACAAAACTGCAAATATCTGTTGGAACACAAAAGAGAGTGCTCCTGGCAGCTCTTAGGAGAGTGAATATGTATTTTGTTAGTTGGATTTGTAAAAAAAGACGGACAGAATGGATTTGCTTCCGAATTTGAGAGCAGACAAGTGCTTGATACCTACGTAGTGCGTCCATCTGGGTATTGCCGGCGGCTGCTGTCGGCTGGACGAGGCGCGGACCGTCCGGTCGAAGCAGCCTGCACAATTCAACAGGTCGGTAGCGCTTCATTGGCGTGAGCGTTGGACGGGTCACTACGTCTACCCACTGCTCACCGACCGCTGTGATGATCGGAAAACATGCATCTTTAGGTAGAATTTCTGCTGCCAGCTTAGCAGAAACAGACCACCAAGTCCATTACAGACGAAAAGATATTTTAATAAAAAAATATAAACTAATTGTTGTTCAGCTTGCGGCACAGTGGTGGATAGTACTCATGGAATTACAGTAGATGTAACGACACACTCTTCAGAGGAACTGTAGCTTATGGTAACACCTGCCATTCTTGTTGTTCTGTTACAGTATGGTTTACAGTAACGACTGAGTTAACAGAAGTTAATGTAGCCAAAACAATGGAAAAGAAAAGTAGTTAAAGCATAGCTTACAATTTGCAAAGAGATTTAAGCTGTGTGCCGATCTGGGTTCAAAATCAGATCGTTACTTTACACACGCAGTCCTCTTACCGACTTAGCTATAACTTCATTTCTGCTAGTATCACTCTCCTTTCTCTGAATCAATCGGAAACTCTGCTGCATTCTGGGGGTTCGACTTCAAATTGGCGTACAGTTTCGCCAGAATGTTTCACAACAGGACACAATATGCTGCAGAGCAGAAACATTTATTCTGCATAGGTTCAACAATAATATTTTCAATATAAACAGCCAACCGGTTGCACATCAACGTTCGGTACATTGACATGGGTTTCGACACTTGCTAGGTGTCTTTTCACCAGAATGAACAGTGGCTAAATCGTAAAATTATATTGCCAAAAATCAGTTCTGACTATTGCTACTAAGACACCCTTAGTAGGTGTGTAAACCTAGGTCGGTGTACCTAACGTTTATGTGCAACAGGTTGGCTGTTTAATCTTATATTGAAACTAATATATGGTTGCTGAATGAAGCCATGTTAAAAAGTCAATAATACACAACCTCCAATCACTAAATCTTTATTGCTTCTAATACAAGTAATGCATTCGCTATATTACTGGACTCACATTCGGAAGAAAGTTGCGTCAAACCCTCGTCCGGCCTCCCAGAATTAGAATTCTCATGGTCTCCCCAAACTGTCTCTTGAAAAAACACACACCTGGGATCCCTGCCATCATTAACAGAGCGTTAAACAGTAATCTTCCTTCAGTTTTTGATTATTCCAATTTGAGTTTCCAGTTCACTTCTGCTAGAGCATCAAAACCAGTACCAGACAAGACTAAATTGCCTCACGTGAAACAGACGTAATAAAAATATTTGTGAACTAGTTGTTACTTGCGGCTGCGCTCGCATAAATTAGTTTTGTTACGACGAGTGATGGTGAGAGTGCCTGCACGGTTAGCCGTTCGGTCTATCGCGCTGCTCCCAGAGCGGGAAGGCGTGCCGGTCCCCAGCACGAATCCGCCCGGCGGATTAGTGTCAAGGTCCTGTGTGCCGGCCAGCCTGTGGATGGTTTTTAAGTTTTCCATCTACCTCGGTGAATGCGGGCTGGTTCCCCTTATTCCGGCTGGCAGATAGATACTTGGTGCAGGGAGTGGCAACTGACCCTTATTATAGACAAATGTAATGTATTATGAATGCATAGAAAGAAGGATCCTTTATTGTATGATTATATGATAGCGGAACAAACACTGGTAGCAGTTATTTCTGTAAAATATCTGGGAGTGTGCGTACGGAACGATTTGAAGTGGAATGATCATATAAAATTGTTGGTAAGGCGGGTGCCAGGTTGAGATTCATTGGGAGAGTCCTTAGAAAATATAGTCCATCAACAAAGGAGGTGGCTTACAACACACTCGTTCGACCTATACTCATCAGTGTGGGATCCGTACCAGGCCGGGTTGACAGAGGAGATAGACAAGATCCAAAGAAGAGCGGCGCGTTTCGTCACAGGGTTATTTGATAAGCGTGATAGCGTTACGGAGATGTTTAGCAAACTCAAGTGGCAGACTCTGCAAGAGAGGCGCTCTGCATCGCGGTGTAGCTTGCCGCCCAGGTTTCGAAAGGGTGCGTTTCTGGATAAGGTATTGAATATATTGCTTCCCCCTACTTACAGCTCCCCAGAAGATCATGAATGTAAAATTAGAGAGATTCGAGCGCACACGGAGGCTTTCCGGCAGTCGTTATTCCCGCGAACCATACGCGACTGGAACAGGAAAGGGAGGTAATGACAGTGGCACGTAAAGTGCCCTCCTCCACACACCGTTGGGTGGCTTGCCGAGTATAAATGTAGATGTACACTGTCGGCGATTGTTGTGCAAACACCCTTTCCACGTATGCGTACACCATAATTATTCTATCACGCAAACATTTGGGGTTACAGTCTTCTAGTATGAGACATTCTTGGGTGGGTCCTCTGGGGGTCGAAATGCATAATGACTCTGCGTTCGGTGTAGGGCGGCGGTGGGGTGAATGGACTGCTGTGGCCTGTTGTGGTGCTGTGAACCACTGAGGGGTACGGCGGGACGAAGCCCTCCGTCGTTTCTAGGTCCCCGATTTAAAACAATACAATACGATGGTGAGTCAGTGAATAAGCTACTGTATTTACAATAACATTAGCTGGCCTCATGTGTCGCCTATTCGGGTAAACATAGCTCATGACCTGCGCCCTTGCCTCTCATGGCGCAAGCTACCATAAAGCACATTGGTCGACATGCGCAGCACCGGTACGGAGGCATGGGCAGAAGTGCGCATCTATGCATCTTCCTACTGAAGAAGCTACACATTTTCAACGTGTACACTTTGCAACGAACGGTGTAAAAGTATGGATTAAATGCATTGAAGATTGTATGAGCATTGTGTGGCATATATTTTGAATGATATAGTGTTGCACTTGTTTCAGGGGAGAGAGCTTTTCAAACAGTAAATATTTTTCCTTCATTCTCGTAATATTTTTCAAATCAAAATATATCTTTTACTGCACACTTCCTAAAGCAGCCTACATTCTTCCTTATGCCACAACCTACTCTTCTAGGAGTTCTGGAGAATTGTTTGGAGACACACGACAGCTTGTTGTTAGTATAGACATAGCTCCTCTACCGTTGAATGTTTGCAATATGCAAAGCTGTAAAAAAAAAAAAAAGAAAAATCCGTATTTGCAGTAACAATTCACGTTAGTCAACGGTTTCATTAGATAATGCATGACTTAATTCATTATTCACAACTTTTTATTTAAAATTTTACATATTTAGGAAATACAATGAATCATAAAGTTGCATATTCGTAAGTTTGTGCAGACCTAGACAGTTCCATCTGTATACCTTAGGTGTCGCAGGTGATCATTTTATAAGTAGTGGTATAAAGAAATTTGTAAATTTGGTGACGGCTAGCGAGCATTCGCCCGATAGACGTGCGTGGCTGCGGCCGTGCCCGCCTGGCGGAGCAACCGCTATCGATCACTGACTGGGTCTGCGAGCTGGCCGCCCCGCCGCGCTAACGGTGCAATCAATCAGACACGCGCCTGCTGCACAGCGCCCAAACCGGTGTTCCTAGTGTCCGGCGGGAGTCTCTACACAGTTCCTGACTCCGTTATTGATAAAGCAGCTTTCGGCTTTGTGAGCACGTTAACTTCTGTTACACATTCCACCGAAGACGACGACATGGACAAATAATTTGATAATTCATGTTGGAGTCTTGTTTCTTTCGGAACAAATTAGGTTGTTAAGTTTCTAAAGCTTTGAAAGGTTAGCTCACATCTCAAACGTCGAACACTGAGCGGAAAAGCTCAGCGGCTAGGCTAGAGAACTCGAATTCCGAGTAGAACAGAGAAAATTTAAGTGGTGAGGAATGGGGTGGGGGCTCAGTCTCAGACCATCATCAGCCCATCCAAAAATATGCTTTAAATGGTAAATCTAAATCGATTAAAGCGAGCACTGAATATTTCTGGATAGTAGACAACAGATTTCCTTTCCCACTTGTGTCCTACCTGAACTTGTTCTCCGTGCACTTGTCGTCGAATGGACGTGGTGCACTTACATTCCTTTCTTCCGAACATAAATTACTGCGGCTGTTTTAGGCTCCCCTGCCGTCGCATGAATTCTTCGACCAATAGAAAAATCTTCCCCTTAGTGTGTACCTAAAATATATGCCCTGGTTAAGCATGTTATGGACAGAGTCGTAAGTTACCAATCCCATTAATTTTCTTTGAAAGACGAAAAATTAAAGGTTCTGTTTTCATAGGCTTTTCTGCAGTGCGTGACGTCATCTTAAACTTGTAATACACGCAACAAAAGTTTTGCATAGCCCCTTTATTTCGAAATTGATGGTCCTGGAAATAAAAACTGGTTCTGAAGCGTTTGTGTATATTTATTTTCAATGCGCCAGATGACCAGATTTGAAAAATTACATTTATGAAACGAATAAATAGTCTGCTTCCTACGGGAAAGCAACTTCAATTCGTGATGGCAGGTTTCCTTGCTCACTTACAGCCTTGAATCCGTCGTGACATTCCATCTATGAGATCATAAAGATAACCATGGTCCACATTGTCCTACTCTTTAATGATGATCCTCCGCAAGTTGCGCGGAGTACGTAATCGTTGTATCGCTCAAAAACAGTTCGTTTCAGCGGAGTCCACACATGTTCGATTGGGTTCACGTCCATGGGAAGACACAGGCCTCCCAATTCTGGTGATCCTAGCGTGTTGAAGTAATGTGTTCTCTAAAACACCACGATGAGCACACGACGAAATTGTCACCGAAATGTTGGCGATACGGTCGCGTTATTGGTTGAAGGATCTTGTTCCTGTACCGCCCTAGTGCTCTGAGATTGCCCGCAACGAACACAAGAGGTGTGAGATGGCCCCATGTAATACCACCCCATAACTCCACTCCACCGCCACCTTGCTGCACAAGTGAGGCACAGTGTTCAGGACGATCGGTGTTACAGTACTGTCTCCAAACACATTGTCTTCAGTTACCAGGGTACAAACGGGTCGGAGATTCGTCCGCAAAAAAACAGCAGACGCCAATCCTGGGGCAACCCATTCTGCGTTATTTCTTGTTCATTTATAACAGAGTCCGCGGTGTTATGATGTATGACGTAACGCCCGCCATTGTCGTCGGGAATGGAGATTCGCATCATGAAATCGCTCCAAACACTTTTGATGCACTTTGCTATTAGTTGCTGCAATCACTCCTCGTCTGAATAATATCTTTGTCCTGCCTCTTCGAACGTCGAACTTAGTTCTGGAGCACAAAGGCAGCAGTTCCCTTCGCTCAAAAGTTGTAGGAATCAATCATACTGTGCGCCTGTCGCATGTGGACGGCTAGTGCAGTATGAATCCTAAAACAATGCCTGTCAATTGGAACTGATTCCATGTCCGCACATCTACTAGTCGCCGGTGCACACGGAGAAGCCTTCAGTGCGTAACGTAATTATGCGGACCTGATCATTGGTCGCAAACGTCCTCCTTGGCATGATGCGTGTTCACACTTCCGTGCCACAGATGTGTCAAATGCGAGACCTTCTGCTCGGTACAGGAACAGTCACAATAATGACGCACCTTCACGATATAGCGGAGTGAAGCAAAACTATTGCTGATGCGTGTGAAATCTCGGCTCGCCAAATACGAGGGGCGTTTGAAAAGCCCGTGCAAAAATAAAAACTACTTACATGTTTGGGATAAACCTTTTTTTACTTTTCGACATTGTCTCCTTTTAGACTTACACACTTCGTCCAACGCTGTTCTAATTTGTTGATCCCTTCCGAATAATAGGAATTGTCCAAGTCTGCAAAATAGCTATTAGTTGCTGCAATCACCTCCTCGTCTGAATAAAATCTTTGTTCTACCAGACATTTCTTCAAATTGGAGAACAAATAGTAGTCCCAGGGAGCCAAGTCTGGAGAACAGGGGGGGGGGGGGTGAAACGAGTTGGAATTAGGTTTCCATTAATTTTGCGACCACAACCGCTGAGATGTGTGCTGGTGCACTTCCGTGATGGGGAAAGGACTTTTTTGCGGTCCAATCGCCGGCGTTTTTCTCGCAGCTCGATTTTCGAACGGTCCAATAACGATAAATAATATACACCTGTAATAGTTTTACCCTTTTCCAGATAGTCTATGAGGATTATCCCTTGCGAATCCCAAAAGACGGTCGCCATAACTTTTCCGACCGAAGGAATGGTCTTCGGCTTTTTTGGTGCAGATTCTCCCTTGGTAACGCATTGTTAAGATTGCTGTTTGGTCTCGGGAGTATAGTAATGTATCGATGTTTCATCCACAGTGACGAAACGACGCTTAAAGGCCTGCAGATTCTTCCTGAACAGCTGCAAACCATCCTTGCAACATTTCACACGATTCCGTTTTTGGTCAAGAGTGAGCAATCGCGGAACCCATCTTGCGGATATCTTTCTCGTGTCCAAATGTTTATGCAAAATATTATGTACCCGTTCATTCGAGATGTCCACAGCACTATCAATCTCTCGCACCTTAACTCTTCTGTCATCCATCATCATATCATGGATTTTATCAATAGTTTCTGGAGTCGTAACCTCCACAGGGCGTCCAGAACGTTCAGCATCACTTTGCCCATATGGCCACTCCGAAAATTTTGAAACCACCTATAAACTGTGCTAATCGAAGGTGCAGAGTCACCGTAATGTTTATCAAGCTTCTCTTTAGCCTAATGAGGCGTTTTGCCTTTCATAAAGTAATGTCTAATCACACATGAAATTCTTTTACGTCCATTTTTTGACAATCACTCGACTTCCTTGATTCACACGAATACCAAACACACAGAAATAGACCAATATGGCTGAAACTTGGTGTGCGTTCTTTCCAAAGATGCTACTAACTAAACATGACCCCTATAAGCGCCGATGGTGCCATCTCTCGGACCTTGCACGGACTTTTCAAACGCCCCTCGTATTACCTGGTCATATTTATAATCACAAATAGCCAAGATTCAAAGTGAAAATTTGAGGACACAGAATCAAAATGTCAAATGAGAGTTGATACTAAGATCTGAAAAGAGCCAGAACATAAGACATCACATGAGAAGGAATCTCTCTCAAGGTGTCTTCCCCCCCAAAAAATCTGGAATAATTATATGTCGAAACTCTCATATAGGTAGCCTGTTTGAATGTCAGAGAAGTAAAGTAACAGAAGAAAACGGTTTGCTATAAAAGTTAACAGATGCAACGTGGGGGTGCACAACGCAGCACCTGAGATCAAACAAGAGATTGCTGCGAGGTGAGACACGACAGTCGCTTCGACCTCTAAAGTCTGGTTATTAGCCAACATCTCCTTGACCGAAATCAGAGGAAGAATTGTATAAAATAATCGCTCAGCTCACACGTGCACATCGGAAAAACAGCATCCACATTATGGCCATTCAAAGAAATGAACAACAAAATGCCTCAAATGGCTGCACTCTATATCTACATCACTACTCTGCGGTTCACATCTAAGTGCTTGCCAAATGATTCACAGAACCACCTTCAGACTACTTCTCTAGAGCATAAGAAGCATCAGAAGCAGTGTCCTTCCACTGGAGTCATTGCCTTCAGGATGCGTAGTCACATAGATGTCAGCGAAACGGTAATTAACTAGAACATGTCGCTGTAAATAACTCAACTATCTTATGCGTTTACCAAACTAAATTTCAAGTACGTGGGCGCGCTAGCGATTCCATGCACATCGGTGTTCACACTGGGCGCGTCTACTTGTGTGTGCGGCCAGGCACAGCCGCCGGCATAACTTGAGAGTGACGTCTCATGTAGCGCTAATGCACTGTTTAAAACTGTGAAGGAAACTGAAATAAAATACAGGAAGCGAAATATTCTCCAACTTAGACAGAAACCATACCGCAGTAATGAGAATCGAGGTACATGAAAGGGAAGCAGCAGTTGATAAGATAAGACAGGGAGCGTTGTACTATATTCGGGCTGTTACACAGTGTGTACATTGAGCAAGAAATAAAAGAAACAAGGGGCATTTTAAAAGAGATTTGAAGTACAGGAAGAATAAATAAAAACTTTGTGATTTACTGATGACATTGTAGTTCCGTCAGATGGCAAAGGACTTTGAAAATCACTTGAATGGAATGGAATGCAGTCGATTTACATCAGGCATGCTGGTAGAAGTAGATTAGGAAACTGCATGCTAAAAGTACTAGACGAGTTTTGCTATTTGGTTGGCATCAAACTAACTGACGATGGCTGGTGTAGAGAAATATGTTATCACTGAATGTGAATTTAAATGTTAAAAAATATTTTCTAATGGTTTTTGTCTGGAAGAAAGTAGCCTTTTACGAAAGTAAAACGCTGACGAAAATGAGTTCAAAGAAAGAGTCTTTGAAACGTGGTGACATGGAAGAATGGAGAAGATAAGATGGATAGATAGAATACCTGATGGAGAAGTATTGAATCGAACTGGGGAGAAAAGAAATACCTGACAGAAATTGACTAAAAGAATGTATCGGTTCACAGGACACATCATGAGGCATGAAGAAATAATCGGTTTGGTGATACGTGCATGAAGAAATCGTCAGTTTAGTGGTGGATGGAAGTTTGGGGGGCAAAAATTATAGTGAGTGACCAAGGCTCGACTGCAATAAGTAGGTTCAAATGTAGGTTGCAGTAATGGTGCAGAGATGTAGACGCTTGCACATCATAAACTGGCGTGTACGGATTGTTGTTTTCTTAGCTTCCTCCACCTCTAGCGGAAGATTTTTTATTTATTTATTCGCATGACTCCCACGCTGTTTAAAATGAACGGTATATAACATTAGTAATACTACATAGAACAGAAATGTGAAAACACAAAACTAACTAAATGTCAGTATCTAATTTCCTAATCCGTATAAGAACCGTATCATAAGCGTTCATGAGGTCGCTCCAACTCCCCTGGTAGGAAGGCTTGATTACTTGATGTCTGATTCGGAGTCCCACAGTCACAAACTAGAGACTCTGTAGCAACCCATTTGGAAAGACTTCGCTCATAGCCCATGCCCAGTGCGAGCTGTGTTCAATTTCACCCACAGTTTCCTGTTGAGTTCTGTGCCAGCAGTATCAGTTACACTTCCGGAACCACTCACGCTCTTCAGGATTTTCAATAAGTTGACAGCACTGGTCCCACAGGTTTCTCACCCCGTTATTACTGACGTCTAGCAGTTCTGCTTGCCGTAATGGTGGGTTTCTTGGGCGTAGCTTATTTCGTCGTAACCTTGGTATCTCCTCCTGTATTGATAATTCCAGGTTCTCCTGTAGTTTGCGGTATTCCCTAAGCATGGTCTCGGTTCTGCGGATTGCGGGTGGATACATGTTACTCACTATTACTAAAAACAATCCCTTCTCTCTAGACTGTCATATGCCGCGGTTAGGCCTACGAACGAGACAGATGTCTTCATGTTTTCTTGGAAACAAGCCTCCTCTATGAAAGTTGTTAGGGCGAATACTTGGTCGCAGTAACTTCTCTGTGGCCTGAAACCTGCTTGCTCGGCTGGGATATGCTCCAGCCACACCAGATGTTGGATTTCCTGGGTACAACATGGAGACAAATCAAAATCTATCTGAGAAAGGCTTCTGCGGTAACTCTACTGCCGCACCCCCTGCAGTTAGTCCTGTGATAGCTGACGTTCACAGTATAACCCTTTCACTCTGCTGCTGGGTTCGCGCTTTTTGAAACTTCCTGACAGATTAAAACGAAGAATTTTACGAAGACTCAAACCTGGAACATTTACTCGTGCAATGTTGTCACCGATTTCCTGCGAGAAGGAAAGTTCACTTTATGGTTCCTGTTCGACACAAAAAATCTAATGACGGGATTAGATAACTTCAAAGTGGGCAGAGAAGTCGCTCACTTAACACACTGTTTTCACGAAGTTGCGCTCGTCGGACTTCAGATCACAGTAGACCATCTTCAATAAATTTACACATTTTTATCGTCTTTGCAACTGAAGTTACAGAAACAAAATTTCTATATTTTGTCCATGAGGACTAAAGAACAAAAATTGTATTGCACTGCGGAACAGCAACGAGTCACACGTTTTTTCGACAAAGAGATTTCTTCTAACTAATGAGACTGACTGTTGTCCTTTCAACACAACTTGAAACTTTGAGAATTTCCCACGAGACAGATTCTGTAGACCAGTAGCTTTACATCAACTTCACGGCCTTTTGCTCTCTGTAATCGCCCAAAACACACTTTTTGGTCGATAAGTTACTGTCTGTAGAAAGAATTACGTCGGTATTTATAAAATTATTTGTGATACTGGTTTCTTCCGAATCAGAGGTACACAGGTGAGCAAATGTGTAGTGGCCTCCTTAGATTTTTAGACTAACGGAGATTTTTATTTAAAAATATAAATTTGAGAAATAATTATTTTATGCTCAAGGACAAATGTGTTCCACAGCGTGTCTCTTCTCAGAGACTTGTAAATTACGTTTCGTATCCTATTATTCCAAAGAGGATGAGAAATTTTGAAAGGAAGTAGCTGCACAGGGATCTTTCGTCACTTCTGCTTAGTAAATTACTGACACATGTTGCAGACGGTAAAAAGTTCTCGATTTAACATAGTGCATCGTATGTTTCAAGAAAAAATGAACAAATGAACATTGTCCTGTGTTTCCGCCTCAGGCCCAATATACTTTAAAGTTTCATTTTATTCGAACTGTAATGTTGTTATTTTTTTAACATTTTCAATGATAGTATTGCAATTCAGTTTTCTGGTACATGGACAAGAACTGGCATTAGATAACTCCTGAACTGCAGTAGCTTCTACTCTATTAAGCTGACAGATATGAGTGATTACAGAAACACACTGCAGCCACACTTACATTTGCAGTAGTTGGAAAAAAATACTGAAACATCGCAAGAAACGCCTGCTTGAGCGTACGTGCAACACTAGCCAAGCTAGTAACTCGCGTTTTTGTGTTTGGCCACTGAAGCACCTGTGCAATGCCCTCAGTACGTTGTGACAGTCGTCAGAACAGTGATCTGTGTAGCTGGGGAGGACATTAGGTCGGAGCTAAGTGGTTTCGAACGTAAACAGATTCTTGGTGCTCGTATAGAGGGTCTACCGCAACCACGAAACCAAATTGACACTTCCTAGCAGATTAAAACTGTGTGCCTGACCGACGCTCGAACTCGGGACCTTTGTCTTTCGTGGGCAACTGCTCTGCCAACTGAGCTACCCAAGCATGATTCAGGACCGGTCCTCACAGCTTTACTTCCGCCAGTACCTCGTCAGGAAGCCGAAGAGTTTGGTGTTTCAAGAGACGCCATATTGTACAATGATACAGCATGCACGAAACGGAGAGAAACATCATCCACTAAGTTACAAAACGGATGTGAGCTATCGTTGAGCGATCGTCTCAGACAGCCTTTGTAGAGGACAACAGCTGACGATGTCAGTGCAGAACTGAATGTCCCACTCATGACCCCTATCAGCACCAAACAAACACTAAAGGAGCTCCAGAAGCAGGGAATTGCAGAGCGAATTGGAATTCCAAAACCATTTATCACTGATGCAGATCCGCATAACACGAAAACTTGGTGGTGCCGAAGCCATAAAACCTGGCCTATGGAGCAATGGAAGAAAGTCGTTTGGTGAATCTTGTTTCACCCTGTTTCCACTCTCTGGTCGTGTTTATGTCGCAAGAGTGAAACATGGCATAGGGTCGGTAATGATTTGGACAACCATGTCGTGATATTCCATGGGTTCTTTGTTACTCTGCGAGGTTTCATTACTGCCAAGCATTTATGTGACCATTTCGATTGATCAGATTCGCCCCATGATAAAATACTTTTTCCGCAATGCCTGTGATGTATTGCAAGACAACAGGGCCTGTGCTTAAACAGCTCGCATCGTCCGGAACTGGTTTCGTATCTCGAGGACGAATTGTATCATCTCCCATGGCCATCACAATCACGAGGTTACCGTGTTACTAAGCCTTTGTGGTGTACTTCGGAAAGAACGGTGCGTGATCGCAATCCATTATCATGCGTTAACTTACCACTATTTATTTAGCAGGAAGAATAGTATAAGATTCTATTGAAAACCTTACAAGACCTGTATTTATCCATTCGGAGAAGGCTGGAAGAGGCTTTGAATGCCAGCGGTTTTCCCAAATCGTATTAGACCTGGTAATGTATTGTGTTTCTTGGTGTTCCCATATTTTGGTCCAACCTCTGTTAATCTCGAGTTTTCAACTGTATGGAATCGCTCAGTAAATTACGGAAGCATCACAGAAGTGATGCTCCATCTAGCCACTCCAGTGAGTAAAAACAAAATTATCAACACTAGTCACCCTACATTTGCAAATAATGAAATTAATTAGTAAACATCACAATAGCATAACACAAGAATTTTGAAAATAATTTTGATGTCTAATGCTGAACGGCTTAAGAACTGGACGTTTTACTATGCGCATTGTCTCATCTGCGGTGTTAAACGCTTCAACTTCGGCGCATTTGTCAAACATGAGTGTAGTTTCAACACAAACTAGCAACATTAGCTGTAATTGTTTGGCTTGTTGCAAAGTAGGATCCAATGCATTAATGTAATGAACGTTTCCACTTCGTTTATCGTGAATGAGATTGCATCCTCTTAACAAAAAAGTTTCCTATTTTATTAATGTCAGGTATCTTTTTACTATATAGCAACTTAAATATACTAGCATAGATGTGCAGCAGCACGATTCCTTTGATGATAAACGTAGTTCATCAGTAGATGTGGTTCTAGAGTGACTTCCAGGAGCAAGTACAGTGCTCAGACATTGTAGCACAGCATGGGGTACCTCATTTGGTCCTCTCCAGGGGTTATCAGAGTTTGAAGCGCCCTCACTCAAATCACTTCCACGCAAAAAACCTTAAATATTGCACTATCTAACTAAGAGCAGCATGTTAAAATCAGTGCATTAGCCGATATAATAGTCTTGAGAGATTGAGCAACAGTATTCATATTTAAGATAATTCTCATTTAGTGTTCAGCAACCTGTCTTATCTACTCAGAACCACATATCAAAGTACTGTGATACTTAGTCTAATTAAAAATGTGCAACTGAGAAGGAACAATAAATGAGAATTATCTTAAAACGAATTAGTAAGTTGACAAGGCGCGTGGCCGTGAATAATATGACGAGAAAGCGATAGTAGGATTCTGTTTACCCATCTGCGCGCGTGTGCTATTTGGTGGGAGAAAATGAACAACAGCGCTCCTCTGACGTCAGCATTCTGACGCAGACTCCGGACAGCTGCGGTACGTGACGTAACGCATACGTCACGTCGCGAAAAGCGTCACCCATACGTCTAGGGTGGCAAGCCGTTGCAGAAGTCAATAGGACTTACGCGATGTAAATTATCCTAGGATATATTGAGTGCGTTTTGACGTCTTCAATCTTCAGAGTTAACATTATAACGTCTTGTATCACGGTTAAATTATAAGTATGTAATTCCAGTTAAGAAAATAACTGACGAAAATCAGAGAGAAATAAGAAACCGAAACCACAAATAACGTTAATGCTTGTCAGCAGCCATTAGTATCCTTTCCGTTACATTATTACTTTGCTGAAGCTCCACCATTTCCCAATCTGCTAGTTAATATGTCAACAAAATGTTAACTTTATTTGGGGGATCGTATTTGGTTGGGTTGATGTGGGGGAAGAGATCAAACAGCGAGGTCATCCGTCCCGTAGAATTAGGGAAGTATGGGGAAGGAAGTCGGCCGTGCCCTGGCAAAGGAACCATCCCGGCGTTTGCCATTTAGGGAAATCACGGAAAACCGAAATCAAGACGTCCGGACGCGGGATTGGACCGTCGTCCTCCCGAATGAGAGTCCAGTGTGCTAACCACTGCGCCACCTCGCTCGGTGGTCTTATTTGAAAACAATATTAGCGGCACGATCTTGGGAATATGCTATAAGCAGAGCATGTTTCTTTCTGTTGACTCAAAATTATTCCGATTAGTCTTGAGCTAAAGCATAATTTCGGATAACGAAAAGCACTACGACCTCACGTGAAGACACATCTGGAGACACGCAGAACAGCGGCGGGATATTGACCTAACTGTCGTCCAACATAAGACTCGACTGCCAGGAGGGGTGCCCTGGGATGCCAATTCTTTTCATAGCACGACATGTTTGGTTCTCGTCCGCAGCACCCTTACAGCACAGCGGTACGTCGAAGATATTCTGCGCCCCGTTTTTTGCCCTTCGTGGCAAGGCTTACATTTCAGCAAGATAATTCCCGCCCGCACACGGCGAGACTTTCAACTGCTTGTCTTCACGCTTGCCAAACCCTACTTTGGCCAGCAAGATAATTGATCTCTCCGCATTTGAGAACGTTAACAACATTATGAGCAGTGCTCTCGAATCAGTTAGGGATTTTGACGATCTAAAGTGCTAATTGGATATAAGTTGTCACAATGTCCCTCAGAAGGGCACGCAACATACCAATAAACGCCACGCCGATCAAGTGCTTGCATAAGGGTCAGAGGCGGACCAATCTATACCAACTTCTGCCCCATTCGGATAATTTCTTCGTGGTCCCTTCTCTCCCCCCCCCCCCCCCCCCCTTTTCGTGTATCTTGACCGAGCTAGCTCTTAAGCGAGCGGATGGAAAGTATGCTATGTTGAACACAGCTTGTAATGTTTCAGAATCCTTATCATTTTATTGTTGGGTTTCCGCGCTATATTATTCTCCGAAATTTGACTGACAAGTCTGGAAATTGTTAAGCATAAAAATATAAGCTGGGGGAGAGAGGGGTGTGTAGCCCCTCGCCATTCACGCCCTGCCCCCACCTGGGATCCACGCCGCCGTTCTTGTCTGAGTGACTGTTTCCCCTCTATTGGCACATTGAGCTCTAACCTTTACACCCTCCAGGTCTGGAGTATTATGTTTATTAAAAGTGTATACCGGTAACGCTTAGAATAATGGGAGAGACGAGATGCGATTGACAACTAGAAGACCGGAATGTAGCCCCCAGCGTTAGGGCCGCGCACTGGCGCTGTGCATAGGTGAGCGCCGAGATGGCGTGGGCGGGCAGGTATCGGTGAGCCGCGCTGACACAAAGCGGCCGAACAGCCTTGCGGCTCGGCGTGGCCGGCGCACGACCGGTTGCGACACGGGCGGAGGCCGCAGCCGCGCTGCACACCGCGGCGCGCGCGCCGGCCAGTCTCCGGTCCAGTGGCGCCGCGGCCGCACCGCACCGCACTCCGTCGCCGGGGACCACCACCACCACCACCACCACCACCAGCACCAGCAGCAGCAGCAGCAGCAGCAGCAGCAGCAGCATGGGCACGCGCAGGTGCGTAGCCGCCCGCCATCTGGGTCAGCGCCGCGATTCGCTTTCTGCCGCTCTCGCCACCCCGGAACTAGGAGCGCGCCGCGCTGCGCCGGATTGGACACTCTCGACGCATTCCTCAGGCGCGCAAGGCCCCTCCGAGGACCCAAATGTCACCTAGTCCCGTTCTGCTTCACGCGGTCGTGTCCACTGTCCGCTCCTTGCAAATCACTTCACTTCGCATGGTGGTGTGTCCCTTTTCATCATAACAAATGCACAAAATTTGATGCCTTCCGATTAATGGATTGCGAAAGGGAACAATGTTGTTATTTATATTTAACTACACTATTTCTGATATAATTTTACGAATTTAGCGAGTTTATTAGATATTTTAAAGTTTCCACCAGTTTAGATTTTTTTTCGGCGGTGCTGTTACTCTCTCCCTTAGGCAAACAACCCTGTGGGCATTCTTTGCGCGGTTGTAGGCGCTTCAGTCCGGAATCGCGCTGCTGTCACGGTCGCAGGTTCGAGTCCTGCCTCGGGGGGCATGGATGTGTGTGATGTTCCTAGGTTAGTTACGTTTAAGTAGTTCTAAATCTAGGGGCTGATGACCTCGGGTGTCAAGTCCCATAGAGTTTAGAGCCTTTTGAGCCAATCTTTGCCATTCTGCCCCGACTCTGGCAGTATTTTAGTATATACTGCGCAAGTGTCATTGATAAATAGTCTTTCACAGATTTCTTCCATTTACCCAGAGTCGTACAAATAAATTAAAGCCTGCATTTCTTTTTATACGTGATAGATTGACCTCGTCCACGATATATTGGTGTAACACGACAGTACTGTCTCAGTCGCGTTTTCAGCGGTCACCGTTTTCTTCACGTTTCAATACATTACGACCTATCTGCCAATTTTTTGTCATTTTCGTACTATAGGTACTGATTTAACATTAGCGTTCACAGTAATCATAATTACTGGTGCTCTCATTGGCCTCATTTTTCATCTTTTTTTCTGAAACTTAATAAATAGTTAACGGGATTTTCTATCGTCATACCGAAACTTTCTCTTCTCTGGAGGTGCGCGTTTGCGGGAAAATTATTTCACATTTCTGATACTCTTGCATTGCAACCGCCTTGGAAATTATAAGTCCTCGAAACGTTTATTGCTGTAAATAGTTTATTCTGTATGATTTTCGACGGTCACGATAGCATTTTCTATACCTTGTACGTATAACCAACGAATTTCTCTTAATTTATCCTGTGTGTCACTACGTGCTCTGTAATTTTAAGAAAATAATACGATTAATGCAGCAGTTATGCAAGTTACCAGTTTTACTCTGTCAACAAATGTGTTCTTGATTAGATTTGGAACGCCCATTTTCGGAATTTTGACGGAGCCTTCCCATGATGCTACAAGGATAAGCAGTCTCCTATCATGAAGACGAATGGTGATTTTTGCAAAAATGTTTGCTCTGTCTTTCGAAGGGACAAACTCTTCCAAAATCTTGCAATATGCTGTCTGCGATTTCCAAGTAGTAAATCCCATAAACACGGCACAGTAATCCACATATCACACTCAACAGCACACTGTTGTTTGTAGCAAAGTCGAATTTCCTGTTCAAAGACACACAGATCTAGACCTCACCTCTGAATACGGCATTAGACATTAGGTGGACAATAACTGAGGAATCTCTCTCTCTCTCTCTCTCTCTCTCTCTCTCTCTCTCTCTCTCTCTCTCACACACACACACACACACACACACACACACACACACACACACACACACACACACCTCAGGGAAGTGAACGCAATTTTCTTCTTCTCGTATGGTTTAAGCACTAGGCTGTAATGACATCTGGTATGATTTACACTTCGTAGTAAATCTGTAAGTACGGGTAGACAGTGGATGTAATTTCTCGTTAGTATGAGACGCAAGAGATTACGGCATCTTCAGCGGCTACTACTAAAACACACTAGCTGCAAACATATCGCATCCGTTTGTTAATTAAGAAACAGTTGTAGGTAACAGCGTCGAGACTTTTCCTTTGAAAACTACTATATCTGCACCAAATAACGCAATTATGTAGAACGCAAGGGCGCTCGCGGTTCGTATTGCAGTGTAGAGTTTCAAACAAATCCGGTTGTTACAACTGCGATACCTGGCAATATTAAGTAATAATTTCTTTCCGAACAATATTCATCTTCCAATAACGTTCCAACAGATGAATTTCCTACACGAAACTTTTTAGTCGATCGCAGAATTCTGTAACGGGTATGTGGACAGGAACTGCAGAGTAACGGATCGTCCGTGAACTTTAGGATCGGGTTCGGTTGCCTCATTCTGCCAGCATGACTAAGAGATCTCGCTGCTGCCGCGCTGCATGACGCCAGGTCGCTTTCGGAGTCTGATCACAGCATGGTGAGAGCAGCTCTGTGGTGCAGGCATTTCCGTTGACAAGCGCACATACGCTAACGAAAATACAAATAATCTTCGCATTAAGTCAAAAGTAATATTCAGTTCAAAAATTCAGTCTGGATTAGTTTTAGTGACTCTTAGTGATGCACCGCCTTTCCTTCACTTTTCCAGCATACAAAATTTTCGTAGTGTTGTTATTAAGTCCGAATACTGATTTGATATGACTCCAAGCCTGTGCAAGCATCTTCGTTTCTGTATAACTGCTGCAACCTGCATCCTCTTAAAAATATCACCATTTAAACTATGTAGGTAAATGACGTAATTATTAATAGAGAAAGCGAAAGTAAAGCGTAATTCCTTGAATTTTTTTTCTGTTTCTAGACTGTGTGATGGTAAATATTGCAGTGCAGAACTATAACTTTATCAGTGAGGTATAATATATTCATGGAAATTCCAGAAATAATTGCTTGTTTTTACTAGACTCTGTTCTGCGAAAGATACGTAAATAAACTAACAAAGGCTAAAAACTACCGATTACCTGGCAATTTTATTCCTTGTCTGACAACATTCTGCGATAGAGAGCACTAATTTCTTGCGGAATGCTCGTTGGTGTTTTTTACTTGAAGAAAAAAAAACACTTTCTTGCAAGAGCTGTATGCACACTAGTATTGTTAAGTTTTCGTAGTGCCCTCTGCGCCTTGACTAGTGCTGAACCCTGAACCTTCACATTCGCTGCGGCATATAGAAAGAAGATACCGTAGTCAACTGTGAGCAACGATAGTGGCAATGGCGACTAAAATGTAACGAGGTTCGTTTGTGTCAAAGACTTCCGGTGTAGAAGGCAGAAATGCGCAAGACACTGTCCGACGTAAGTAGTACGTAATACGGCATACCTACTACTCAACGAATTCCATGTTTCATGTACTTCCTTGCACAAAGGAAGAATGGTTTGCTTACCAAGTTTCCGTGTGCTTAATGTAGATCTGCATGTAAGAATACTACGCAAATCGGAAGCTACCCATGAGGTTTAACATACAGGCACTAATTGTGCATAGCTAGTATTACGCTGACAGGCGGAGAATTGGAAGGTCGGCCTGTCGAATCACTGAGGTGGTGGTGGTGACCTTCTAGGAACCTTAACGATGCTAATGAGGCTTGCTTTCTTGATTGTTTCCATCCGTTTACACCTAATACTTATTCATTCTCTTTCCCATTCAAAATAGGTCTCAAATGATAATTAGCTATTTGTACAGTTAAAGGTCATAGAATGTCTGTCATAATAAAACCTAATGGAAGAAGAAAAAGTATTATATCTACATCTACATGACTACTCTACAATTCACATTTAAGTGCTTGGCAGACTCTACCATTCCACTCCCTAACAGCGCGCGGGAAAAACGAACACCTAAAACTTTCTGTTCGAGCTCTGATTTCTCTTATTTTATTTTGATGATCATTCCTACCTACGTACGTTGGGCTCAACAAAATATTTTCGCATTCGGAAGAGAAAGTTGGTGACTGAAATTTCGTAAATAGATCTCGCCGCGACGAAAAACGTCTTTGCTGTAACAACTTCCATCCCAATTCGCGTATCATATCTGCCACACTCTCTCCCCTATTACGTGATAGACTTGTGAGATATTCAAAGAAGCTAAAAAAGACCTGATTAGCAGGTTCCAAAGCGCACTGGTAACGTCCGTCAGTTTAATTAAATTATTTGACTTTGGAGACAATGAACGCTCAGTTGCCAAATCTGTCCTTCATTTAGGTGCGCCCCCACATGCAAACTGAGAACGGCTGAAAAGTTAAACACATTTAAAAAATTCAACAGTGTATATTTTACTAAGAAACAGCGTTTACTCTTTGCTATTTTAATATATTTTTTTGGTAAGACAGCCTTTATTTTGCTTGTCCAATATACTTCCCTCTTCGTAAATTTGGACCTGGAGAGAAGTGATTAAAGTGCGAAACAAAAAGTATTCACAAATGTAATACTATCGCAAATGATATTTTTTTACTTTTCGTCGTGTTTTGTCTCTTGCATCAAACGGGGAATAAAGTTAAAATTCCGTTAGTAAGAGGTTTAACTAGCTGTACCTGCTATTAGTTTTGCCGACAACTTTATTTCCTGGAATTAAGTAGGCATCTTTGTACTCAAATATTTAGCTGGAGAAATATTAAAGTGACACTTCTCATTTACATTCGAAATGACGGACGACTTTTCGTTAAACTTACATGAATTGCTAAACTGTCAATACACCTGCATTAAAATTATATAGAATTCCTTACAACAGGATTTAGTACTCTTGATAATAAATCAGGACGCTATTCCACAGGTTCCTCTATTAATAAAAACCCGATTCTTAACAATTTACAAAAGAAATAAAATGATTTTCATTAGTTTTCAGTTTCCTTTACAATTTTAGTACTTGTTTCTTTAAAGCATTAATGCTCTCGTTTTTATAAGAGTGTTTAGTTACAGCAATATACCCTGTGTGATCAAAAGTATTCGGCTATCCCCAAAAAATACGTTTTTCATATTAGGTGCATTATGCTGCCACCTACTGCCAGGTATTCCATATCAGCGACCTCAGTAGTCATTAGACATCGCGAGAGGGCAGAATGTGGCACTCCGCGGAACTCGCGGACTTTGAACGTGGTCAGGTGATTGTGTGTCACTTGAGCCATACGTCTGTACGCGAGATTTCCACACTCCTAAACATTCCTAGGTCCACTGTTTTCGATATGGTAGTGAAGGGGATACGTGAAGCGACTGCAAGTATTACGACAATTAGGCGGGAGGTGAGAAAACTTGAATTTCATGGTCGAGCAACTGCTCATAAGCCACACATCACGCCGGTAAACGCCAAACGACGCCTCGCTTGGTATGAGGAGGGTTAACATTGGACGATTGAACAGTGGAAAAACGTTGTGTGGAGTGAAGAAGTACAGTACGCAATGCTGCGATTCAATGGCAGGCTGTGGCTATGGCGAATGCGCGGTTAACGTCATCTGGCAGCGTGTGTAATGCCAACAGTAAAATTCGGAGGCGGTGGTGTTATGGTGAGGTGGTCTTTCTCAAGGAGTGAGCATACACCCCTTGTTTTGTGTGGCGCTATCACAGCACAAGCCTACATTGATGTTGTAAGCACGTTCTTGCTTCCCACTGTTGAAGAGCAATTCGGGGATGGCGGTCGCATCTTTCAACACGATCGAGAACCTGTTCATAGTGCACGGTCTGCCTCGGAGTGGTTACAAGACAAAAACATCCTTGGAATGGACTACCTGCACAGAGTCCTGACCTGAATCCCATAGAATTCCTTTGGGATGTTCTGGAACGCAGACTTCGTGCCAGGTCTCAATGACCGACATCGATGCCTCTCCTCAGTGCAGCACTCAGTGAAGAATGGACTGCCATTCCTCAAAAACCTTCCAGCACCTGACTGAACATATGCTTGCGAGAGTGGAAGCTGTCGTGAAGGCTAAGTGTGGGCCAACACCAAATTGAATTCCAGCATTACCTATGTAGGGCGCCACGAACTTGCATTTTCAGCCAGGTGTCCGGATACTTACCTGTAGGACTATCAGCACCTACGTCGAATATTTCACATTTACTTTCTGACATAAATATTGATTATTCCACAACGTTCTACATGCCTGCCAACTGATAATCCATTTCAACCTCTAGTGGACTAATTTTCTGATCTCTGGAGAACTACTACACACAATGTGCGCCATAACCTACTTTCCGTAAAGCGTTTATTTGCTCTCAAACTTTCTCATATATTTCTCCTCCCGGTACCAATTTAACTATTGCAGATGCTTTGACCTTTTTGTACATTTTCAAAGCGTTTGACAATTTTTCCCTCTGCTGCTCATTCTACTGCCTCTCTATGTAGTGCTTTATCCGGATGCATAATGTTTGACATCCTGCAGCAACACATTTTAAAGGGTACCAGTTAATTCACAGACTTTCCCATGGCTCGCGTTTCATTTCGCCACAACACTTGAATGGCGTTTCAGGATCGTCTACAACTTCATGTTAACATTTATGTAATAATTCCAGCCAGGAAAAAAGTTTATTTCCTCAGCAAGTTCGATATTTGTTGCATAAATTATCCACGCTGGTGCCGGATCACTTAACGGAAGGTGGTGGCACAAAAATACCGGTACATAATGCCATATGAAGAAATTGAAACGGCTATATTTTTCGGAATGAAATTTTCACTCTGCAGCGGAGTGTGCACTGATACGATTCTTCCAGGACTGCTAGTTCTGCAAGACTCGCATTAGAGCTTGTGTGAAGTTTGGAAGGTAGGAGACGAGATACTGGCGGAATTGAAGCTGTGAGAACGGATTGTGAGTCGCGCTTGGGTAGCTCAGTCGGTAGAGCAGTTGCCCGCGAAAGACAAAGGTCTCGAGCTAGTCTCGGTCCGGCACACAGTTTTAATCTGCCAGGAAGTTTCAGCTATTACTACATTTTTATACGTCAGCATTAAAATACTTCAGTGGTTGTCTCGTTCACTAGCGCATCACTGGATCGTCAGACGTTTGAGAGTTTGCCTTGGCAACAACTTTGTTTCTGTAGCTGTAAGCCACAGCGTTCTGCCATGTGTTGCTGTCTGGATGACTTATCGAATTGTTGCGGCAGATTGATCTACATGACATCGGCCAATTCGTATGTTCAGCACTGCTGAACAGATTTTTCTGTCAAAAAGAAAAAAATATGGCTTAGACATTTGTTTTCTGTGTTCAAGGCATGGAATACCCCACCAAACAGCGATTGAATGACTGTGGTTAACAACGCACTGATGTGATATCACTTAGGTCAAATAGATGATGATGTAAAATTTGTGGAAAAATTTTAAAACGTGACACTGTACACCCGAAATTGAAATATATGCAGACATACACGAGAACAAGCTTAAAATTTTATGTATGGGAAGTCGTTCACAATAAATTTCTGTAAAGATATGAGCCTAAACATCTACAGAAATTTTCCATCTAGTGTAGACTTCGAGACTGTTCGGCGCATATGGTCTTGATTTGTTGGCTATCACTGCCGTTGCACTGAGACCGACAGTATACTATGAAAGACTCTACGATACTGGTGGATCCTTTCGCTTCAGTTTCAGCGAGTATTACAATAAAGTGAACGCACCTAGAAAATGGCGTGTAGTAAAATCTTAAGGTATGTTTGCCATTGAGCTCTGACAAAAGTCTTGGAAATGTTTACGCTTTCGATCACCTGTTTAAGGCTAAAAAGTTAAATGAAAGCGTCCTACTATTCAGTGGTAATGTGTGTAATTGTGTTACTCAACGTTCCATAGGTTTTAACGTTGCAAGCAACGCCACGGGTTAAATAGCTGGGAGATATTTACTTTCACTACTAATTGTATGTGAATAAATATTTATCATATTCCGTCTCTTCCTGTAAACGACAGAGTTTTGCCAGCAAAACTTGTGTAGCAAACCTTCCGTAGTTACTGAACTGTAAAGTGTGCTTGGATAAGCAAGCTGTTGCGTTACAGCACGCCACGAACTTCATAGTAATGTGTTCGCCTGTACTCCTATGGAAACTAAAAACCAAATTTCGCCTTCACGAGATGAATAGCTTGTTGTTCTTCAATAACAACGTAGCAAATGATTCGTAAATGACAAACTATTAGAATCACTGCACAATGCGGATTTCACGTAAATTCACAGAAACATTCAATATTTTAACAGTGAAAAGTTCTGTCAAAATCATTAGTATTTCCTTGGACAAGCGGCATTATTGCTGAAGTCACACGTTATTGCAAGAGATTTGTTGGTCTCTCTCCATGTTGTGAACGTCGGTGGTCTTCGGAGTGGGGAACCAAATTTATTATTTTTAAGTACTGCAGTTAAAGTACCTCCATTCAGCATCTCACTCAGTTAGAAAGTCCTGTGAAGCTGAGAGGTTATCTCTGACACACTGTTCCGTGGAGGTTATTCCCTGAGAAGACACTGCATGAAACATTTGGAACACGAAGCACGGAAGCACATGTTATAAGAGGGGATCCAATGTATCTTCTGGAATATGAGCATTAATCCTCCTCCCAAGCACGGCTTCTGGTCTTGGGTCGCGCAGAAATTGTGATTTGTGTTAAAACAGTATTTTAGTGCAAGAAGCTTTGTCTTCCGGAGAGGTCCTCAGTGTACTTTACTTTCATTTTCTGTGATTTTCCTTTTCAAAAACATTCCATGTCACTTTGACTTACCGCATGCGAAGACAGATCATCTAGTATGGAGTAAACATCCTACTGGTCCACCACCTACAGAACATCGATCATGTCTTCAAAACACAGAAACGTACCGCTAGTTATACACAAAACTATAGACTGTCACGCTGTCGTTCTTTGCATACTTTTTTCCATTGCTAATACACAGGGTTACTCTAAAGTGTTTTCGAACTTTCACCTGCAGAAAGCACATGTCGATAAAAATTCCTCTTCCATTTTTTATTGGGCTGCCGGTTAAGTCAGTAATTAATGTCAAAGTTTTTGTGTATAGGAACGACCTCTTATTCCCCGAGTGGCTAGAACAGGCATCTAAGCGGGGCTCTGGAATTAGCACTGTTGGCGTACAAGCCCAGAGAAATACTGTGTTCCAAAAGCTACTACTCCTTCATAATTCGCTTCAGCGTTAAATGTACGTAGTTCGTATTTACGTACACATCGAACGGTCACTCTGTACGTCCCATCCTGAAGAATAATTGATACTGCGACTGCATTAAAAGTGAATACCCACAAATTGTGTTGCGATATTTGCTGGGCGTCTCAGTGAGAAAAAATTGTACCACTGTAGCCGAAAGCGCGGTAAAAAAAGTTTTGTGACGAAGAAGGAATGTGCCACATAAGAGTCCAAATCCGATCCAGCTAGATACTGTTAGTGTCCATAAATTAAAATCAGGAAAAGAAAATTGAAGTCGATGTCATATACCACGGTATCTACTGACTCTGTATTTATCATCTGTACAACCATGATACCCCCATTCGCAATATAAATACTTTATTAATTCTGATACTATCTATTCAACTACCAAAACGTGTTTTTTGCTTTTTTTTCGGCATAAAGTAAATCCTGCCAGTAAGTTGGCAACTTCCCAGGTAGCAAAACAAACAGATGAAAGATAACAAATCCATAACTCCAGCTTCACATCATCAACTTGAATAGGCAAATGTATGGTATATAGGCAGCAACGTCAGCAAACATGCGGTGCATCAATTAAAAGAACAAAAGGCTGTAATCAAAGTTTTAAGCAATTGGAAAATCTTAGGTTACTGAAACAAACCCGTTTTTCTTTAAATCCAGCAAACTACAACTCAAGGACAAACATAAATTTTAGACCACTACGTTATTCCTTAACAAAATAACACACGTATGGTAACGAAAAATCCTGTTTTAGTAACTGCGTGGATAGCACCAGAGTTAATTAAAGATAACTGTATTTAGATAAAGTCACCTCATAGGACCTAATTCAAAATTTTGTCAAATTCTTTGAAAAATTTAATTTTGTGATGAATCTCCTTAAACCCAAGTCAAGATTTATTAATATTTATACGCTGCGTTAGAGAAATAAAGCGCATAATAGGCATTTGTCTACAAAATGAAACTACTAGTAGTTATTTACATTTCAAATTCAAATCTAATGATTACAGTACCGTATGTTTTACCTTTTTCTACTCTTTGTGCTCGGCGTCGCATAGTTAAAACGTAATTTCTTCTGTAACCCGACAAACAATAAAACTCAGTATCTGTTTCGTTATCTCACTAATAAAATTGTGTGCGTGTTTTTCTTCACACTAAGAAGCAACAATTTTTCAAAAGTGAGTATCCAAAAAATTACGCGAGAATTTGTATTATGTCTTTGAACATTAGTAATCAGGAAGACAATTACGTTCGCGCCGATAGATTTCTGTATATCGCGTTGCAGTCGAATAATCTATGCTTCCACCGTGGAAGAGAATTCCTTTGGTGAAACGGCTTGTTCGCTCAAAGCTTAACGGAATCCAAGAGCAGCAGATGTGCTCTCGATTCGCTCTGTTCAGCAAACTCTACACAAAGCAGTGTTGAGTTTCGTACGCCGTATGTCGTATCAATCTTGCACGTCACTATATAAAGAGGAAACTCACGGCTTAGACACGATGACTAGCATCTGTGGTTTCCACTACCGGTTTCGAAGATGCTGAAAGCTAAACAAGAATGGAAGGTCGAGGGAGAGGGGGGGGGGGGGGGGGTCCTCGAAGGGGCAAGCGAAATGTAGCTATCAATACAACTCGTTCAGTAGCAGTCAAATGAGAGGCTTAAAACTCACCACAAGGAACAGGTAAGTCTACTACAGCACTTTCAGATCCATCATCAGTGAAGATTATTGAGTGTCTTTGATTGATGTTCAGCTTAAACGTAGTTCTCAGGCAATAACTGACTTGTTGAGTTCAAAATGTGTGTGAAATCTTATGGGACTTAACTACTAAGGTCATCAGTCCCTAAGCTTACACACTACTTAACCTAAATTATCCTAAGGACAAACCCACACATCCATGCCCGAGGGAGGACTCGAACCTCCGCCGGGACCAGCCGCACAGTTCTTGAAATAAGTCACAGATGTTTCTGTCGTAATCATTCTACGGTCTTTACATCCTGAGTTAACCCCTGCCAATGCTCTGTCTCAGAAAAATTACGGGCTGAGTTTTCAGAAAAAATGTCATTTACTGAACTTCTGTCTCCCGGTCTCAGCTTTTTAAAGACTAAAAGGTATATCACCTTAAAATTTTCGAAAGAATTCTGTAATTGGAGCACAGTGATAAGTATAAAATGCTAAAAATCAGATTTAGTATTTATTAGTCTGGTCCCTTTAATCCCCCCTCCCCCCCCCCCCCCCCCCCATTTGCTAGCAATCGATTTCGGCCCATTCCTCAGATCATCTTCAGGCTTTCCCCGCCATGAAGGTTGCTGGTGATGACAGACGTAGCGAGATCCTAAAAGGTGAGGTTGTGATAACCTTACTTCTACGGATCTCGCTCCGTCTGCCGCCACGAGCAGCCATAATGGCAGGAAAAAGCCAGAAGATGGTTTAGGAAAGGGAAGAAGCTGGTTACTAAAAATAAACTGAAAAAGCAATCGCGACTATTTTTATTTGATTTTTAGCATATCACCGTGTTTAGTGAGGTTAACTGACCCCAACAAAGGGAAGGAACCTACTCTGGACCAACATTGTGGAGGAGGGTGGTTGAAGTTACCATCCTGCCGCCCTAGTTTGTTTTCCGCAGTTTCCCTGAGTAGCTTACGCCAAATGCGCCATGGTTCTCTCGAAAGGGATACAGCCGATTTCCTTCTCTCGTTCCCCAATCGGAATGTGCTACCGCTCTGTAACGTTGCGAAGAGAGAACAAACGCTAATCTTCCTTTTACAGCAGTGGACGATCAGATTCTTACTGTTTCAGTGTAAAAATATTCGTTTCGGAAATGAAGTTCAAAACTGGGAAGCACCTTCGAAGGAAAAGTTTAACTGCTATGGAGGCCACTAGTGTAGCATCAATTCCGACAGTAAGACATCACAGTCGATAGCTGAGGAAGCTAATTATCTGCTAGACTGTGGCACATTGACTTACTATTGTCAACGCCAGTGCAGGATTTGAGAAGGAAATTTGCCGTAAGGTGTTCTCGTGAATTGTTTCAGACTTTGAAAACACTGTAGACAGTGCAGTCATCAAGGAACCAGAGTCCAAGCGCATGAAGTCTGTCTTGAGCGACGGTGCTAGTAGCACTCCGCTATACGTTGTGGTGGTGTCATATACATATAATGTCCCTCCCTCCCTCCCTCCCTCCCTCCCTCCCTCCCTCCCGTAAACAACGGAAGAGAGCCTCGTCGTCGTCGTCGTCTTCGTCATAGGTATACCAGTTAGGTTTTCTTCCTCCGTTCTGTGTATTCCATTGCTTCCTCAATGCCTTCAGTGATCCATGCATTTTGATATAGCTTCCATGCTGAAATACTGAAGTAGTAAAATGTCTCCGTCTATCTCTTTATTCCAATAAACAGACGCTAGGTGATCTGCACCGTTGGCCCGTTTGAACCGAGACTGTTCAGTGGTTTATATGTTGCAGTAATTCCTCTCCTCCTCCCTCCCCCCCCCCCTCCCCCTTCCCAAAAATAAATGTGTGCTTGTGCGTGCATGATGGTAAACGAAGGTGCGAAGTGAGTATGTATTTGTGCATGATGTGTTTCCAGCCACTATGCACTGTGTACGATTCAGCCCAGAATGGCAGTCTGTTCGAAAAGAAAGTATACTGCTGCAACAGCAGGAGGTCATCTTGGAAACAACCCGTTAGCTATTTGTCGGCACATTGCTTGGAATTTTTCTCTGAATCTTAGCCGTCCATATACGGTACCGGAAATGCCAGTCTCTGAAGAACGAGTGCAGCTGTGTGGAACATGAGTGCTAAGAACACCGCTATACGGTAGCGAGTCGTAGGGTACTTGGTAATTTTACGTGGAAATTTCTGAGAGTAACATTAGTTTGGGTAATTTGTTTGGTGGAAGAACAAATTGGTACCGAAGATATCCACGTGAAAGCCATAAGTTTGTAAAGCCAACCTCAAATTGAAGGAGAACGTCTCTTTCTAGTATGCTAGTATTCATAATCATAGTTGGGCTTAAGTAAAAGAGATTGTTGCCAACTATATCCTCCAAAACCAGCAGCAGCAATAATGTGGAAGGTTGCTAGTAGGTTAGAACAAATTCGATGTTTATTCGTGAACACAAATGTAGCGACCCTACTCTTGCGCTCGAGAGAACGTCCGCACAAATCTCCGTTCCGCCATTCAGACGTATGTTTTCGGTAATGTCCATAAATTAAAGCGAACAAGTGCGGCTCCTTTAAGGGGCAGAGTTCCTTCCCCTCCCTTGCTCAGTCTGGGGTTGTGCTCTGCGTTCCTCCTCCCCTGCGCTGGCCGCTGCGCCACGCTTCGGCCAGAGGCGAGCAGCTGAGCTAGTCGGCCGCCACCGGCGCGCCGTTATCCCGGCTGGCCGCCACTTTCACTTTCCCGCCGCTGCAGGAATGCGCGCAGCCTGCCCCGCGGAGCACGCAGCAGGTGTCGAGTAGCCACGACCCCGTCCGGCTCAGCCGCCATGGTTGAATTCTCTCTGCAGCTCTGTCGGTTGACTACCTTGCTTGCTACATAGTCATATGTAACACCATGTCATCAATTGCTGATAAGCAGTTCAAACTAAATGTACAGCATATGCACATCTGACATAAATTCATGGACTCAGACTGTGTCACCAAGACTGTATACTCTGATTTCAAATCCTGCTAGTGTATCCATAGACTTCCATGTGTAAAGTTACATTTATTCAAACTGCCCGTTGTAACCTATTTTTAACTTACGAAACCGTCGAAACTGTTAGAAGATAATCACCATCCTAATACACAGCACAGTTTGATTCGAATACCACCTAACAAATGCATTGATCACACTTGATACGAAGCAAAAATGCGGAAAAGGGTCAAAATGCACATGCATATGTTTTTGGACAGAGGAGATAAACTTCACTTCGTAATGACAGCATGCAAACCAGATAAATTTAGTGCATTTTATTTTGAATGAAATTTCTTGCATTCTAAAACCACCTCACTATTGAAGGGTGAGCTCGCTTCCCAAGTTTTCCCCTCAACTTCCCCCATTCCCTTCCCCCTTCTAAACTTCGACCCTGTCCTCCCCCCCCCCTCCTAAACTTCGACCCTGTCCTCCCCCCCCCCTCCTAAACTTCGACCCTGTCCTCCCCCCCTCCTAAACTTCGACCCTGTGCCCCCCCTCCTAAACTTCGACCCTGTGCCCCCCCTCCTAAACTTCGACCCTGTGCTCCCCCCTCCTAAACTTCGACCCTGTGCTCCCCCCTCCTAAACTTCGACCCTGTGCTCCCCCCTCCTAAACTTCGACCCTGTGCTCCCCCCTCCTAAACTTCGACCCTGTGCTCCCCCCCTCCTAAATTTCGACCCTGTGCTCCCCCCCTCCTAAACTTCGACCCTGTGCTCCCCCCCTCCTAAACTTCGACCCTGTGCTCCCCCCCTCCTAAACTTCGACCCTGTGCTCCCCCCCTCCTAAACTTCGACCCTGTCCTCCCCCCCTCCTAAACTTCGACCCTGTGCTCCCCCCCTCCTAAACTTCGACCCTGTGCTCCCCCCTCCTAAACTTCAACCCTGTGCTCCCCCCTCCCCCCCAAACCTTAAACGGTCGCAACAAAGCACCTCCAACTTCTCGAAGCACAGTAAATAACCTTCCAGGCAATTTACCATCCACATCAATACAATCCACATCATACAATTGTTCACGAATGCCTTAAGGCAGTGGCTCCCCACCATTTTCGACTCGGGAACCCCTTCTACAACGATTTGAGGTGAACCATCGATTTCTAAAACACAATCGACATGCATAAAATTTGATTTCAAGCAAAATGTTAAATAACCTTTAACTTAAACCTTAACAGTTAAAACCTAAAGTTACTCTGGTTACGGCTTGAAAGTTATACAACGTGTAGGCCTAGTTGCAATAAAAAATAAAACTTTTCATTGTAGTTACCTTTTCCCTGGGAATTCAGTGAGAAGGTTGCGCCTGCTTTTTTCCATGGCACAGAGCTTTGAATTCAGGAACCACAGAAGTTAGTCTCAAATCACTTTCAGCAAAAAGTTTGTTTCTATATAATTTTAATTTCTAAACTGGCACTGGAAGAAAACTACTTTTCGCACAAATATGTGAATGAAAGGCTAACACTGGGAACTACTTTAAATTTAGCCAATTAATCATAAAGATTTAGAACTTTTCTGTGACTGCAAATCATTGGAAATTTCTAGAAGCTGCTCTTTATATAATTTACTCTTAATGTGTATTCTAAAATTCTTGACTCTTCGAAGGTATTGCGAATCCAGTTGTTGTTGTAGTTAGATGTAGCACGGAAATATTCTCAGAAGGTTTTTCCCAAGTCCCTTCAAACGTTCTTTAACAATGTTCTTGACATTTTCGTCCAAAGAAAAATGATTTTCCACCAGGAAGTCGTGAAGGTATCGAAGTACGCGGTTTGATTCGCAAAAGTTAATTTTTTTAATGAATGATTGTGTACTGTCATGCAAAATATAAACGCTTATGTTTGACACCTGGAAAGATCTAGGTCCTGCCCATATACTTCACAATACTATATCAAGCGCTACTGGTTTCTTAACTGTCGATATTGAAATAATCGTCATGAAAATACTTCATTATTTTTCAATATAAGCGGTAAGAACAGAGAAGCTAAGAGTTCTGCTTATCAGTTGGTATCAGTGATCAGACTCTACCTCACTCAAAAACAAGATGGCTTTCGTTAATACCTGCAGTTGCGAGAGTTCTTAAGCTTGTCTTAATGAAATCCAAACCTTTTGACGGCGAAGACAGGCCTTCTGAAATAATTTTTTTTTCAGTACTCCGATAAGTGAAATGTACTTAATGTTTCTGCAGCAAAATGTGGCTCTGTTTGAAAAAATATATAAACAATGGAGAAGAAAATCCTCGATAATTGGAATAAGAAATGTATTAATTGACGCTCAAAGACGTCTGAATGAAAGGAAGACTGCCAGTTTTATTGGCATGCAGACATAGATGAATCTGAACAAATTAAAGAATGAGGACCCCAACCAAGAAATATTAATTTAATTTCGAAATTTGAGGAAGAGACAACGGCTTTCTACACCATAGCATATCTAATGCTACCTACAGAAATACCCTGTTTCTTTTAATATCAAATATTTGGTTGGATTACGTTATCAGAAACCCCTGATTTTTTTAAAAAATGGTTTGAAGATTTCAGGTGACAGTTTTCAGAAATATATTTATCTGAAGAACGTTTTAGAAACCAAGCGTGATTCGCAAGAATGGAAGTCTAAACACTCCTTAGAAGAAAGGTCGATTTACTTTCTTGAGGAAACCGAAAATCCTGAGCCCAAATGCCAACCGTTAAATTAGGCGGGTAATTGTTTTCTATTCCCGCACACAGTACTACTGTGGAAATAGTATTTTCGATGATTTCTGTTCAGTGGACTGATGAAAGAAATAGACTGCTGCTTTGGGCTATGTAAACAGTCGAATAGTGCTAGCTTAACTACAAGCTGACTTGCGTGGAATTTTATAAATACATAAAAGGGGAAAAAGACGTGCTGAAAAAGGTGGAACCTTCCGGAATATGGTGTACCAGCTACCACCGCCCCAACAAGTTCCATGTAATTGTGTTCTAAATAAACAGTAATTACATTAATTTATTTTACTTCATTTCTACACCCCCATCCCAGAGTGTCCCGACGAGGCACCAGGCGGATCTGCTGAAAGGCATGGAGCACTGCGCTCAGTTTTCTTGTCGATAGCACCTCTAACACGCTTGCTGCTTTGAGACTCACTAACAGACAAGAAAATGAAAGTGTCCGGAAGAAGTTGTAAGCACGTAGCTACCACGGACGCACCGCGCTCGGCAGCCAGTTCAGCTCAAGGTCAGCCTGCTGCGACTGCCGCCAGCAACGTCACTCCGTCACGGCCGGAGGTACTTCGCTTTTACGGAACATTCCGTTTAGTGAGTCTCTGAGATAGCTTGAGTGACAACATTTATGCATTTTTGTTTGCTCATCTCCGTATTTGCTGTACACATTTCAATTATCTGATTATTTTCAAGACAAGGGAGAGAGGGGTTCCACAAGGCACTTCCTGAAACACAGAGCAAGCACATTTTGTAAACTGCTTTCTCAAAAACGCAGAAATATCCGTCCCACGCTTTCAGCATTTCTCTTATTGCGCAAGCAGATTGCTGCTTTGCTGTTGCCTCCTCCCCTGTTCTTCTGGACTTCACACTTCTTGAATGTTCGTGCAATTTCTGAATGGTAAACAAGCAGCGGTTTAATTTTCAAATCGGCGCTTGCATTGATACAGAAGAGCAGTGTGAGACAGTCTTTCATTGGCTTGTGACCGGCCAGTGCATTCTCGTCTGCTGTTATAAAGGTATGTTTTGCAATCTTTTTCCAGAATAGACACGTCTCGTCAAACTAAAAACTTGTTGTGGCAGATAATCCTCAGAACCTACTAGTATCTTGAAGTTGTTGATGTAGTTCTCTGCTGCCTTTGTGTCGGAGCTGGCTGCTTCGCCGTGCCTCCGCGCTGTGGATGCCGGTTCTTTTATTAAGCTTTTCGAACCACCCACGGCTTCCCTTAAACACTTTTTCGGCCGCTGATGATCCTGGCGTCTTCTTAACGAGGTCGGCGAAAATCATTCTCGCCTTCTCACAAATGATGATCTCGTTAATGGTGTCGCCTCGTAATTGCTTTTCATTTATCCTTATAAGGAGGAGCCTTTCGACACGCGCCAGTATACGAAGCCATTGTTTGGATACACTTGTCACTTCCTTCGAAGCGTGCTAAATTAGGAACGCTCGCACAGCGTTCGCATTTTTCAATGATTTTACGTTTCATTTCCAAGGTCATTTTCGTTCTCTAATGGTCGCCTTCTTTCGGCTTTATCTTTGGGGACATTTATACGAAGGTTACCAAATTCTGCACACAGAAAAAAAATCCCTGAGAGATCAAGCTGCACTACGATAGTACCAGAAAGAGCGCTAAATCGACACTGCAATACCTACTAAAGACTTTGTTCATATACTGCTGCCAACAATGAAGTTGTTCATATTGTTGAAAGTTTCCCCCGCCGCACGCCAACTGTTGGCGATCTCACACTAAATAGTCCTCACACTCTATGCAAGACGTAGCTCGTTAAGCGAGAATTGTTTTACAATTTCTTTTTGCTTGTTATGTGAATTGCGAGCTATGGGAGATGCTCGTTAAGTGTGGTTCCACTGTGCGCTGAAGTGGTTACTATGGAGTTGCGTTTGGACTTAGACAATATATTTTAAATAATGGTAGAGAAGGGTAAAGAAAAGATCTTGTTGCCAATGCCTCATTTGAATTTTTATTATTGTTGTAAATACATTTTTTACAAGTCGGGCATTTCTACTGAAGCTCATTCTTGGAATTGACATTTGCGTAGTAGCGCCAGAACTTTTTTTCTAGTCACAAGACGTCTACCAGTGACTATAATCCGCTCATCATAAGAATAAACTTGATGTAAACAAATACAAATGCGATGATTGTTCAGAAGCCGTAGCACACGTACACTGGTGTTGTTACGCTCTTGGACGTAGGTCCTACTTATGTATTACATATTCTGTTACTAAGTTAACGTTAAATGAAACTTTAAGATATGCAAATGTATTAACAGCCATCAAAGTTGTTCTTAATCACCCTTTTGCTACGTAGTTTTTATTTCAAAAGTCGTGTGCAGTCACAGCCCCTGCAGCGTTGTGCTCCGATTGTCGCACTGTTAATACAAATTATAAAAATGGCTCAGGCTGCTTTCTGTTCCGTAGCGAAACATGCGCATGGAACACGATTAAAAAGTGCCGAGAAATAGGCTGTTCTTAATGTTTTTGATAAATTCCGGAGATAATCGGCTTTGAAATTTTCCGAGCGTTGTATGTATTGCAGTTGGATACGTATACTCACATTCAGCATGTAGCGCATTCCGTAGCGTAATGGAATGTGAACCAAATGCAGCTTTTCGTGCATTTGTTCTAATTTACCCAGTATCTTTTTTGCTCTTTCAATTTGAAATACCTACATCTCGTAATTATAAAAGTCATCATTTTTTTATGAATAAGGCAAGTCTTCCCGTTTCTAATTACATACTGGACGCAAAATTCCTCTTTCCACTTCAAATACAAATTATAATTATCGATGTTTAATGAAAGTGTGTTCATAAAAGTTGTTTAAATGAAGAAAACGTAACAATTTAATTTTTAAGGCAAAAATGAAAAACCAAGTCATCTTTATTTTGAGAATGTCCGTTGTTTTATTGCACAGAGGTAGAAAAGTATCGTAGAGACATGAAAAACAATCATTTTCACAGCATCGAGCGCATCATACGAATGCTACATTTTTACATTTGCTACTGTACCATTACAATAAGAAACCCAACAGAACTGATCTGGAGCCAAGCTGCGCGAGTTGGCCCGAGAAGTAACAAGACTGTTAAGCTGACAGACGTACTGGAACTAACGCACGCAGCTTTTTCACACATCACTGCCGAACGCTGGCGGGATGTAGAACTGTTCGTCGTAAAAGAAGAGAAAATGCTGCACCTGGTTGACTGGTAGATTCTGTTGTTGATAGGCTCGTTATCACCGTAGCAGGTGGCACTTCCGGAGCTGAAATGCATTTCTCGGATAAGGAAGGAACTAAGAGATTACCAGACGACTGACTGTACAGTGGCTTCAATGTTTAACTATACGGTGAAATCCTGCAGTACTCGCTTACGTTACACACAACTTACGCAGAAAAACTACCCCGTGGTTAAGTCAGGAATTTTCGTCATTCTTGTTTTTAATTACAATAAGTGAGTTAACTAAAAACGATAACGTGTTGCAGTTTTCGTCTAGTCGTCTAAGGAGCGTACTGTGGGAGATTTGCAGTGTAGTATTTCATTCTGCTTAAAAATTAAATGACATTCCAAGCTGTATTGCTCCTCTGCTCGTGTCTTTTTACGTGTGAACTGCAGCTGGCCACATCACTGCAGGCTAGCTGTACCGGCCAGTGGTGTCAAAGTAAAATGCGCCGGTAAAGCTGTTGTCCCGTATTATCACTAAATCGATGTGCGCCTAACGCACAGCACAAAGCGTACAGTACTAGAGACAGCTTGGCTGCAGTCCCACGTGAAGCGAAAATCCAATGAGGTTCCAGCAACCGCGGAAGAATACGTAGTGCAATGTTTACATCAGGTTGATTCTGATGATGAACGGATTATAACAGAGTAGTGCGCTCGTGTTGAATGGCTGTGTGTGATGAATCGGGCATGGAACACCCGACGTATTCGCACTTTACAATCACTTTGTAAATGTAATTCCACACAAAAGAACTGAGAAATATATCCTGTGGTGTCGAGTAGGTGGCCACAGTTTGCAGTTCATGTGCCTAATTGTCAAGCGCAGGTAAATGCAGTTCCGTTTCCTTACACTGGTTGAATTTGGTAAGAACAGCAGTGAATATTAAAAGATCCATGACTTTCACATAATTTATAACGTTAAAGAAATCGCAGAATCTCTGCTAAAAGATTCTCCCTTATTTTTGTTGGCAGTAGATGTTGAAGTTGCTACGCTGGATACAAGAACGGCTCAAGTTAATTAAATAAACCATGAACGTGAGAAGAGATGGTAACAATTATGTATGCCACCAAAGCTTCGTAAACAAAATTTGTTTTCCCACGTTATTTGTATGTGCCTTGGTCGCCTTCGCGTAAAAGTCGCACATTCTGCGTGAAAACAAAAGTTGTAAATCCCAGTAGGTGCCACTACCTATACGCGAGTGCTTTAATATTTAAATTTCCGGAGTTTTGGGAAATGTCATGTCAGCAATCACCGGGAATTGGTTGGAGGTGGGGACCGGCCATAGAAACCTTCTAAATGCGATCCGTGATACTCCAGCGAATACTTAATTTCTGTACGAATTTTCGCCTACAAGACCTACTGTCCAAAATTCGTGCGGAACGAAAGAATGAGGCTGTCAGAACACCAGAGAAAAGTTCAAAATCTCTGGAAGTATGTCGAACTTGGCTTCGTTCCCCCAGGAAGAAACCACTGACAGCAGCAGTCGTTTCTGGTGTTGATGGCGGACACGGCGCCGCCGTGCCACTCGGCAGGCCAAATGGAAATCGATCGCCCTTTGTTCATCTCGTTTACGCGCCGCTGCGGACGCGCCGAAACTTTCCCCCAATACTATTTGCAGATTTTGTCCGGATTATCTATGGAAGTCGAAGAGAAACTGGCAAAGGAACGAAACTTCCTGACTATGTGACAGCCATTTGGGAAATCATAGCATCAGGTACAGACAATACAGCAACCACAGCAAGATTATGAAAAAGCAACGAAAGTCTGTTCAACAACAAAGATTTTTGAAATTGCGCTGGTTATCCTCCCATTTCGTGATAACACCTTAAGCTAGACCAAGACGGGGGAAAAAGTTTTGTAGTTAAGGACATTTCAAGTGGTCAGAGTATGACACCTCGCTTGCTAAATTTTTACAAGGCAAGAACGAATGTCGATTTGAGTGTGTAAGTGCTTCGAGAAATAAGATAGTGAACGAAACCCTACAAGCGAGTAATGGGAGAGACTAGTAAAAGTTGCAAACGTTGGAAGTTGCGGGTGTTGTAGCAGTGGCGAGCACCAGTGACGCTAAAGCATTCTTTGGCCTATCGCCGACTGATTTCAGCTAATGGCAGAAGCGAACGATTTAAAATGGCAGACATACACAGTTTATAGGGATTAAATGATTCAGTGCAAAATAGTGTGTGTACATCAGATGCATCACCACTTAGAAGCCGCTATCGATTGTAAATTACTAGATGAGGGCTACGCGGTATAGTTGAAGTTGTCATAGGGAACCCATGTCCGGAAATGTGCTGTTTGGAAGTAAAACCAGTTTGCGGGTCGGACCCGCTTCGCGGCACGCACCTAGCCGAATGAACTCTGAATTTGTATGCTGTAGCAGCACGTGACAGGAGCAGTATATGAGAACTTGTCCTCGGATTCTTTTCTACATGACGAAGGACTTCTTCCTCAAAGTGGAGAGTAGAAAGAGTCCGTGGAGCACCACAGCCAACCCTACTAGTCTCGAAAGAACCATTTCATCGCAGCCATTTTTGTAATAGGATGATGATATGTGATATCATAATTACAACAGGGACTGACGACGGCGCCCTCTTTTCAGCTTAGAGTAGCACCCAGTAAGATAAAAATATGTCGTAAATATCGGGGGTTTCTGAGCTCTTTAATAATTACAATAAAATTTGCTACTATTGTGCCTTCGTCGCAGCCTCATTGCTTAGTTCCTTGACCACTCCGTTCATTTTCATTTCTGGTAGAAAATCAGCGAAACTGCTCTTAAAGATGCAACCCTTCATCCTTATGACCGGATTCAAGCTTACGCAAATAAATAACTCGGATTAAAAGCGGACGAAAACGTATTTGTGTGATGAAGCTTGGTATGTGTATCGTTGTTTAACACAAGAAATACAGAATATCACGTCATCTTACGGATATCCTCCACCATATAAATAATACGTATATTGTGTAATCCGGAGTGCTGCTTCTTAATGCTCCCTTAGGTTCATCTTCATGTTACTGCATCGCCACTCAGGAATCATGCAATAGTAGAAATAAACTCCAGGAATTAAGAGTTCACAAACAATTCTACTTCGCACGCTAGACGTTTGGCGGCGAACTATGTGCGTAAAATTGACTTAACACGGTCTCATGACTGGCGTAAGATCGACTTCAGACTAACTTGGACAGACCTCGAACTGAACTAAGACTGACTGACTTGTGGCGACGTACAAGTCGCCTCTATTACTAGCATTATTACATATTAAATTCCAATATTTAATAATTAAAACTTTAACATATATCTTCCCAAATTACAAAGAAATTTACATGAAATATTCTACAGAGTCTAATTACACTTACTAACACCAATTAAAACATGAATATGCTTAATTCTGATTGAAAAATTATCACGTCATATTTCTATTAGGGATATAATTTGTTTTTAGCTAGAATACATAAAAATAGCGGTCTTTCGATGACTAGAAATATAGCAACTTTAATCTTTAATTATTCCATAATTAAAATATCAAAATTATTCCTACCATGTGCCTGAAGTTTGTATTATTTACAAATTGGGACGGTACATCAGCCTTTAATCAACGTGTTTCCTTCATTCTGCGTATTGGTGAGGTTCAACATAAACAATGTCAAAACAATTGCTTAAATTAGTGCAAATTACTAATTTGCTGAAAAATAAAATCTTTAGTGTGTACGAATCCAGATAACCGGAAAAGACAAAAATCAAAGCAGCAGTTTAAATTGCTGTAAATTACTGATATCACACATATGCCCACTTCGGGAGAGTGGGGAAGAGACTGTAAAGGGGTACAGTATACCAAAAAGGGTTGTGGTATTAGTTTTCAAACACAATACATATAAAGGGATAAAAGGGAAAGTAAATTTAAGCCTTGTCAACGACGAGGTCGTTAGAGGCCGTCTACTAGCTTTAAATAGGGAAGGATACTGAAGAAAATAGGTTGTTACTTTCAAAGAAACCATCAGGAAGTTGCCATAAGCGATTTAGGGAAACCACAACAAACTAGTTGGATGGCCGGACATGAATTGGTAATTTTGTCATTCCAAATACGAATCTGGTGTCGTATCACTGAGCCACCTCACTCGATGACAAAATCGGGGCTTCAAAGCAGGAACGAGTCTCATCAACTACTAGCAACATCTCAGCTGGTAATGCTCTAGAAACGGGAAATGTATGGGTGGGTGGCGAAAGCGACACTTCCATTGTTAAAAAAAAAATTTGAAACGTAGAGTTGTGTATGAAGGAAGCTAGGTGACGGAGATCAGTAATTGTAGCTGGGCAATGGGTCAAATTTCAGTGTATTTAAGAGATTTCCGGTGCAATTTTTCACATCATCGTAGCTGTTTGCAGTTCCGTGGCACCTGCACTGCTTTTGCAGGGGCTTGGCAATCAACTGTGATATCCGTAGAGCACTGTCGTGACAAAGGATAGTCTGGCAGTACACCATAAAGCTGCGTCAGTCTCCTACGTGACTTCGTCCACGAGAGGTTGTGCAAAGAAGCGAAAAGCAACAAATTCTAAATTTTCTACTGCTTGTAAGATTACATTCTAGCTGTCTGTAGAATGATAAATTCGTTGTAATTCAAATTTTAAAACTATATTTCGTTTAATGTGTGTCATCTTGTAAGAAAAACTGGTTGCGTGGCTTAAGTCTTCTCTACTTGCTGTACACGACCACGTTATAACAGAGGATGGCGAAGTTAGCATCATGTTTTAATTTATATTACAGACTGTGTTGCTTTTCGTAAAACTGACTAATAAACTTCCTATGTGATGAGGTGCCAGTAGTAGCGTAGTTGCTGAAAATCCTCCGAAAACGATCATTGCATGCAATTGTGCGTAGACTACTGGTGCTTACAGGAGGGGTATAGAATATTATATCGTAAGAAACAAGAATCATCGGGAAGAAAAGTTACAAATTCAATGTTTCGACTCCCAGATTCTGTGTTGACGGTACAAGGAAGGTGATTGAAGAATACACGCTCACTGTGTAATTTCCGACGATTTGAATGTATACATGCTTTATTCGCTTCTCGTCTTGTTCTACTGAATTTTGGCATTACGTGCCGCAGAGAACGGAACTAAATGTGGTAGTTCTAAGTTAGCTGGCAGTATATTATCAGAAAACAAATGTTTTTGTAAGAATATCACTAAAAAGTTTTCTTGAGGACTCTGTTATTGTTTTATTTAGTGTAAGAAAAATCCATCAACTGAATAGTGTGAGGTGCATGTTATTTTCGTGTAATGAGAACATCCCGGGATCGCAACTGAATCCTGAGTGGCAGCAGAGGTGGTCTTAGTATGTACACTACTCCTGGAACTATGCGCCTCTGAATCATAGGAGTGCTGACGTGCTCTCCAAAATCGCATTCGGGAGGACGACGGTTCAATCCCGTCTCCGGCCATCCTGATTTAGGTTTTCCGTGATTTTCCTAAATCGCTTCAGGCAAATGCCGGGATGGTTCCTTTGAAAGGGCACGGCCGATTTCCTTCTCCATCCTTCCCTCATCCGAGCTTGCGCTTCTTCTCTAATGACCTCGTTGTCGACGGGACGTTAAACACTAATCTCCTCCTCCTCCTCCTCCAAAAGGTTCAAATGACTCTCAGCACTATTGGACTTAACATCTGAGGCCATCAGTGCCCATAGACTTAGAATTATTTAAACCTAACTAACCTAAGGACATCACACACATCCATGCCCGAGGCATGATTCGAACGTGCGACCGTACAGGAGCGCGGTTCCGGACTGAAGCGCCTAGAACCGCTCGGTCACAGCGGCCGGCTCCTTCCCCCAACTTAGATTTGTGTGAGCTTAGTGTGCGTAGACTAATTTTCTTTAGCTCACTATAGTCTTTCATATAAAGATTTTGTACTTCCTATTGCTTTTGTTCTCAGCTTGTAAGGCTTTCTATTTTGGCGTTAGGTTTTCGGTGTTCTGCAAATAATGGGAGCAACTGTCTGGCGTCAAGATGTTTGGAATTCACTGAGTACTTAAATGGAAGGTAAACTGCTGCCAAACTTTGCTATGTGCTGAATATTACTTCACAACGGTGTACATATGTTCCGACTTTCATTTTGGATTGTTACATCCGATTTGAAACATAACGTTATCGGCAGTTTTACGTTGTGCGTAATATTTTAAAATGGTTTTTAACGATTCTCAAGACGCTGTTGCTTTGATGCTCGGTCTTGTTTCTGAGAAAAGCCAGTATGCAGAGCGGCCCCGAAGCGTTTGAGGCGCGTCGCGTCTCCCAGAGCGTGACGCCGCCACGGCCAATCTGCGACGCGCAGCTTCAAAGCGTCCCCCGGGACTCCTCAATGTTTAACAGCGCACTTGGCCGCGCACGCTGTTAAGCCTCGCGTTGACTTTACTGCCGCCGCCTCGTAAACACAGACAAGCTGTCGGCAAGCCGCGTCCTCCGCTACAGGCTGTAGCAGGCCACCGTCCTGTTGTCTCAGAGGACTGTCGTAGCCACTGCGCACCGAGACATACCGTTTCAACAAATGGGTGGGACAGTTTTTCATATCGTTATCGGGTACATCATGTAATCGTATCGCCAAGAAATTGGGTCAAAATTGCTTGGTTGGTGTTAGTTTTTATTCGTAATAGAAGGGGCAGGCGTAAGGAAAATGCTAATCCTAATTTTAGAAGGGACTACACTCATAACTTTCTGTTGTGTTTTCGAATTTATCACATGCTGATAACAAGTAGTTCCATATGTACTGCTAGAAAATGCTGTCTACAATATAAAAGGTAGTTATACATAAACTCCGGCTACCTGAGCCAGTGTAAACGGAAAACTATTTACCATACGGGTACCCAACTCTACGCCAACGGCCTTGCTGCTGTGGTAACACAGGTTCCCGTCATATCACCGAAGCTGAGCGCTTTCAGGCTTGGCTGTCACTTGGAGGGTCACAGGCAGGGTCTGCCGAGTGCTGTTAGCAAGCGGGGTGCACTCAGCCCTTGTGAGGCCAATTGAGGAGCTACTTGATTGAGAAGTAGCGGCACCGGTCACGAAAACTGACAATGGCTGGGAGAGCGGTGTGCTGACCACATGACCCTCCGGATCCACATGCGGTGACGCCCGCGCTGCTGGATTTGCGTTGGTAGTAGTGTGAAGTGTCGCGACTTGCAGTTAGGCGCCAGTACTTGTACGGTGACCAAGGTCTGAAACAAAAGCATCAGCGCGTGTTACAGTTGCAGACAGTTAACATGGGTCTGCACAAGGTGAACAGGGCTTTCCTCGTAAAACGGTTCTATCAAAACAACAGCAATAGTGCTGCAGCCAGTAACGGTCTTCTTTCCGCCGCCGGGTTGAAGACCATTGTTCGGGAGCTCGAATTATATCGTACGGGGTGTTCAAAAAGTCCCTCCGCAGTGCCGGATGATTGCTAGCCGCGCCTGCCATGTGATTATTCGCCTGCCTGGGTTACTTATTTCCAAGTGGACTCTCCCAACATTTCACTGTTTCGTTCATCTCAGCCAGCGTCAGTAGTATAGTTGGTGTGTGTGTCGTTACTTCTTGACGTGAACGTTTAAGTTTAGTTCCTTTGTTCGTTTCGTTTTTGTCACTGTTACAATGCTAACCATTGAAGAACGTGTGTTTTTAGTCGAACATGTGCCCCACAGACAACACTGACAACACTCCCACATCGCGATACTGTGAGAGATTTGATTAACAAATTTCGAAGAACGGGTTCAGTCACAGATGAACCGAGAAGTGGTCGTCCTAGCTTTTTCGCTGAGGATAAACTACTCGATATTTCCGATAAAATGTCCAGGAGTCCGAACAAGTCAGTAAGAAAACTCGCCCAGGAAATCGATGTTAGTGTCAGAACGGCCCACACAGATGTAAGGAAAAAAATTAGAACTTTTCGCATACAAAGTGACAGTCGTGCAAGAACTGGAAAATACTGATCATGGCAAGAGACTGCATTTTTGTCAATGTTTCAAAACTTTCGTTCAACTGACCTAACACCATCTGACTTTCTTCTGGGGTGCAGCGAAAGCAACTGTCCATAAAAACCGTTAAAAATCCATCGATGAATTGAAAATTGCAATATCCACTTTCACTGCTTCTGTTACAGAAGAAATGTTACAGCTTGTGTTTGGAAACATAATTAGACGAATTGAATTGTGTATTCAGCAACTCGAGGGACACTTTCAACATTTAATGTGTAACTTTGTAAGTAATAAAGAATATTCAGTAAATTAATAACTTGTATTTCACTGAGTTTAATTTCGGTATATTCACTGCGGCATACGGCACTGCGGAGAGACTTTTTGAACAACCCGTATTTTGGGGAATGGCTACTGCGTGAGGAAAACGGCAAATTGCGCCACAAATTGTTGAAGTTACTACTGCCATGGCTGAGAATGCCGGACGCAATATGTGATCTTGTAGCAGTGCACGAGCTCTATCGCGGCTACTAAACATTTATTGGTCCACTGTTCCGAAAGTGCTGCGAACAACTGTGAAATGATATCAGTACAAACTTCCAGGCTGTCGTAGATGCAGATGGCCTTCACATTAAGCGACGTTTGTATACTGGAAAGTAAACTTTGCACACAGTTACCAAATGTTACCTTGTCTTGTGGATATTAAAATCTACATCTGCATCTACATTCATACTCCGCAAGCCACCCAACGGTGTGTGGCGGAGGGCACTTAACGTGCCACTGTCATTACCTCCCTTTTCTGTTCCAGTCGCGTATGGTTCGCGGGAAGAACGACTGTCTGAAAGCCTCCGTGCGCGCTCGAATCTATCTAATTTTACATTCGTGATCTCCACAGGGGGTATAAGTAGGTGGAAGCAGTATATTCGATACCTCATCCAGAAATGCACCCTCTCGAAACCTGGCGAGCAAGCTACACCGAGATGCAGAGCGCCTCTCTTGCAGAGTCTGCCACTTGAGTTTGTTAAACATTTCCGTAATGCTATCACTGTTACCAAATAACCCTGTGACGAAACGCGCCGCTCTTCTCTGGATCTTCTCTATCTCCTCCGTCAACCCGATCTGGTACGGATCCCACACTGATGAGCAATACTAAAGTATAGGTCGAACGAGTGTTTTGTAAGCCACCTCCTTCGTTGATGGACCACACTTCCTAAGGACTCTCCCAATGAATCTCAACCTGGTACCCACCTTACTAACAATTAATTTTATATGATCATTCCATTTCAAATCGTTCCGCACGCATACTCCCAGATATTTTACAGAAGTAACTGCTACCAGTGTTTGTTCCTCTATCATATAATCATACAATAAAGGATCCTTCTTTCTATGTATTCGCAATACATTACATTTGTCTATGTTAAGGGTCAGTTGCCACTCCCTACGCCAAGTGCCTATCCGCTGCAGATCTTCCTGCATTTAGCAACAATTTTCTAATGCTGCAACTTCTCTGTATATGTGTTTCTCTCAATGGTTGATTCGTTATTTCGCTTCCGCGTCTCCTTACAGATGTTTCCTCGAAGTTTCGTTGTTCTACGATCACTAGTTTTTCTAGGGGGGCTCCCTAAAAGAGCGAAAGTTTACCACCACCCTGTATATTTGTCGTGTTATATTAACGTTCTCGTCGTTCGGTTTAATCAAACAAATAACATGCAGTCAAGCAAAATAGTCTCTGATGGGTTAGCACTTTCTTCTGCATGTCCCTTCAGTTTTGTACACCACAGAGCGAGAGAGATTTTTCTGCGGATACCAGTGACTTCGATGAAACAGTAAATTGGCTGATTTAAAAAAAAAAAATGTTTACTGTCCAGTGCCTTGTTAGTTTATTATTGATAACACAGAGCAGCGGTTGGACATTTGGTCTCGTCATTCACACATATCCCTGGCTTTAATGGTACATTACGACCATGTCGCTCACGCAGCTGTTACGAGAAACTCGGTTACTACATTTCGATTACTGGATCACAAAGTGCCCTCAACCGCAGATTATACATTGGGCTGTGCAGTACACATGGTGATATCACAGTGGGCTGTTTGTTCAGTAGTTTCAAATATCTCACTGTTGCTATATCACAACGTATGAAGCATAATGTTACACAAGATCCACACCAAGCAACAGGAGTGTAGAAGACTACTGAACTATACGATGACTGTAGCACACGAAAAATTTAGAAACTTTCTGGCAGATTGAAAAATTTGCTCGAGCGAGACTCTAACTCAGTACTTTGTTTTCCGCGGGGTATGTTTTTACTGACGGATGGGGGGAGATCGCTAGTTGTGACTGGACAGCTAAGTGGTAAGAGCTGTACCCGCGATATACTAGGTTCCGGGTTCCAATTCCAGGCCGGCAAACAGTTTTCTGCCGGGAAGTTTCGAAACAGCGCACACGCCACAACAGAGTGAGATTCCTTCTTACATAAAACATATCTTCCGTGTAATTGTCTGGCACTCATTCGACGATATACATGGTGAACCGAACTCGGCAGACAAAATGTTGGAGGTGTTGAGGGCCATGCCGGCCGGAGTGGCTGAGCGGTTCTAGGCGCTACAGTCAGGAACCGCGCGACCGCTACGGTCGCAGGTTCGAATCCTGCCTCGGACATGGATGTGTGTGATGTCGTTAGGTTTAAGTAGTTCTAAGTTCTAGGGGACTGATGACCTCAGAAGTTAAGTCCCGTAGTGCTCAGAGCCATTTGAACCATTTGTTGTTGAGGGCTATTTTCTGATTTTTGGCAATAGAACCGTGTTCTTAACTCGCTCATGACAGAGTAATTGCATTTCATTTAATTTCTTGCTTTCAATAATTTTTGTATCTGTATTTCAGTGAAAGTGGGTGTAAAAACAACACAAATGTCTACGGTATGTACTGTGTGTCTCGTTTGCTCCAACTTGATTGTAACGATTGTCTCAGCCGCGGAAGTAGTACGCAAAATTCGCAGGGCTCTTGAGCATGAAAGACAGTGTGTGCGTCGCTGTGTATTCTGCCTTGATCGTGATGGGTTGATATTTTTAGCTATACCTGTGAGGGGATACTTATGCATTTGTTATTAATTATACAATACGCTGGCATACACTGTGATAAAATTGTGCGTGTTTCGCACGAGGGTGGCTGCATTACACGGTTTTGTGTTGCACGTTTTGGTAACTTCATATTACAGGCACATTCGCCGTTGACAGAGGAAATTGGAGCAACAAACCTAATAATTTGTAATGACATTGTTGCCCTGTAACGTAAAGAGTTACCAGATACGGTGGGTTCCCCTTTTCAAATTTTGCGGAAGATATCGCTGATTACCTGCAGAATTTTGTCGGAAGGGTTCTGGTTCACCGTTTTGACATGAAAAGTGCAGTTCAACGGCATCTTAAATGTGCGCTTACAGTAGAGGCAGTGTCTCGGGCTGCGTGCTACTTCCGCCTTCCGCTGCAAAGCAGAGCGGCGTGCCTACGCGCGCCCAGATAACAGGCCCGCCTGACGTGGCGTGACGGACGGCTGCCGCGGTGCGCATTCCGCACAAGGCGGCTGCAGGTCGCTGCTGCCCGGGGCTTACGCCTGGATTCCTTCAGCAGAAACTTCTGCATAATATGAGCGCAGACAGGCGTTCACGCGCCCCGGACAAGTTTCGAGGAACAAATGGGTATTCTTTAAAAATAATTCCTCCTGTTTCATTACGCACGATGGCGAAATACGAGACTTACCCCGCAAATACATCTGTAGAGGTTGACTTTTTCCCTTCGTCGTTTATTAGTTTCGTCGTCGCTAAAAAGATTCCATTACAGTGATTAGGTTTAATTAGTGGTTCAGTGGTGTCACGTGTGGTCGCTACCTCTTAAATTGGAAACAGATCCGAAGAAAAAATCTTAATTAAAATAACTCATAGTAAATACATAGAAATCTCGGAACTGTTGTTTCCTGGTAAGGTAGCACATCCAGTGGTGAAAACTATCATTGTGTGGCTTTATGGTAATTACTACAATTATATCAAGAAGAAAGGATATGACAGCTTCGAGGAATTCCAAACATACTTTGAAAAGGAATACTACAGAGCGCACTCATTAAAAGATCATAAAGCGTTATTTGCGAAAATGTTAAACATCCTCTTCCAAAAGAAAGCTATAGTATAAAAGTTTTGTTACGGAACGGGATAGAGAGGCGATGTTAAAAGGTAGGGTACAGGTGTTGCGGACGAAGTTCAATGGGGAGTTGTGACTTCATTGGGCCTCGAGGCTTCCATGGTAGCCGTGGAGGCCTCAGCAGAACTCTGAATGCCATCACTCTTACGAATGACAAATGGATATCGCGCTAATAAAATTGTAATGTTTGTAAAAAGGCAAACAGAACCCCGAAAGGTGATTAAAAACCAAACTACATGTTTTAATAACCACTGTTGGCAGACACCTTCCTGCGCCAGACCTGAAGATAATCTGCAGGGCGATGGAACCGGAGCAGTACCCATCCAAATAATGTTTCTTTTTTTTTGTTACTTTTAGAGTAAATAATGATGTATAAATTACAAAGAAGCGATTTTTAGTTTCCAGTTTACTATATATTTGTCTAAGAGGCGAGAAAAAAATTAAAGTTCTAAAGAATATTGAGTCTTAAGCTTTCTCGAACAGTATTAAAATTGGTGAAGAACGTTCGGAGATAAAGGCTGTCGAAGAAGCACAATTTTATTTTGAAGCAGATGAACACTTCTACTTCAGCGTAAAGAATTATTATTATTATTTTGAAGGCGAGGAAGCAGAGCTCAGAAGCCAGTCGTTGTTGAGCTACAGATGGGACTTAGAGGGAGGGAAGGAAACAAATAATAAAAAAGTGGTAAAATGTCGTACTATGGATGTAAAATCTCGGATTCAATCACCGGTGGTCAGTCTTAGATTTCTATTTGTCGCTTACCATGTTTCACCTCTCGCGCCATTTGTTTATGAGAAAATGTCGAGTGGCTCCGTGTTTCTCAGTCCACTTCAAACTCCTGGTGTCCCTATTTTGGCTGGTTGGCAGTCCAAAGGTCGGATGAAGACAACGGCATACCACTTACAATGGCAGATCAGCTACGAAAGCATTGAGGTGCTCAACTGACTCTTCGGGTTGACGACAATGTTACCTCAATGTTTATGGAGTTCGAACTGCTATAGCTCTACGTAAATACAATTGACATAGCATGACTCGAGTGACGCTAGCCGAAATCAATCAGGCTGTCGGTGGCGGGAATCGTCTTCGACGGAATCGATGCTATCGGCAAATACCATCCTGTCGCAATCGGCTTAGATATGATAATGAAGTCCGTATCAAGAGGTCAGTGTTAGATTTTCTAGTTAACAGAAGGCAATAGGCACAGAAAACGGAGGTGAAGCGCACAGTAAAGTATAATATAAAGATTACGGACTTCCTTAAGTCATAAGAAAGCGCCTCAGAACGTGTCTTATTCTGCAAAGCTCTGACGTCTCATTGAAAACTTTTGTATGGCATCTTAGCTGAAGAATTTGTAATTAGTGAGTCCTGATGTTCGTTGGACACGAAGTTGCTTCTGGGTATGCAACTTTCTCTTTGACTACAATATAAAATGGTAAATGCCAGGCACTGTAATATATTTTATAATTTGTCCATTTAATAGCATTAGAACTCAATAAAGAATCTTTCATTAGCAACAGCAGCTTTCAACAAATAACTTCATACTTCAATGCATCAAGAGTCGTTCTCGTAGCTGTATAGACAGGTCTTTGTAGTTGGGGATATACTGACCGCCGCTGAGTGGTAATAAAGCAAACTGCGGCCAAATCTGTATTGCGCTGATCGAAATTTGTTACTTGTCTCGCACGTAATTTAACTTACAAGGAAATTCGTTACCTTAACAAGCAGACTAGCAAAACCGTGATAGTTATTTCAGTTAGTGGAGTCTCTTCTGATTTCAGCAGAGTACTTTCGCAGAATCAGTCTCTCCTCACAGAAATCTTCCCCATGGGAGCCAACTTCAAGGAGTTCTGTACTCATGCATTCCAATTTGGAAAATAGGAGATACGTTCGTTGTTGGACAAATAACTAGAACATTCGTTGACGTGTTTGTCTAGCTGTTATGGATATCGGGTGACATCAGTAAAAGTATTTGATTTCCGTCTGATTTCATTCTGAAGTAGATGATGATTTGCGTCCTCTGTGAAAACTCGATCGTTTGTATTTTTCTCTGTTTCCCGTACAGCTGAAGATAATTTTTTCGCACGACGTTATGATTAGCGTAAGTTTCGTTAGCGTCGCTCCGGCGGGAGTGGCCATGCGGTTCTAGGCGCTACAGTATGGAGCCGAGCGACTGCAACGGTTGCAGGTTCGAATCATGCCTCGGGCATGGATGTGTGTGATGTCCTTAGGTTAGTTAGGTTTAATTAGTTCTAAGTTCTACGCCAGTGATGACTTCAGAAGTTAAGTCGCATAGTGCTCAGAGCCATTGGAACCATTGTTAGTGTCTCAAACATATTTGTAGCATAGCTAGGCTCCTGGCAGTGCTATTTTCTTGGCTGCATTGTTTCTTTCTTTCTTGTGCCAATGAAATTATTATTGAGTACAGTTACTAAATACTAGAAGAGTATCCGGAGTTGTGCGGGTATGTATTCATTTCAATTCTATTTGTCCATCTCCTCCTTCCACCTCTCTCTGTCCGTCCATCTCCTCCCTTTCCTTTCTCTATCTTCTCCTTCCCTCAGACCCTCTGAACTATATGTCATGCAAAGATAAAATTCTGTAGGTTCATTCGACAGCCGAAAAATATCACGAATAGAGTTAGTAGTAAAGAAGTAATAAATAAAAATGTCATGCCAGATCCGACAATGAACAGCGAAAATGTAGTAAGCGATGACTTTTTGACTTTCCGACATTACATTTGGGGGGGAAGGGCTACCAGCGAGTAATAGTTCTGTATAGTTCTGTAAGGATTTGAAATTACGTGTAAAGTTTGTCTCGAAGTTCACCCATTCTCAGAGATGCGACAAAAAAAAATCCATGTATTAGCGCTTAGTGCCCTACACTTCTCTTTCACCCCAGCCCCGACCTTTTACAGACAAGTTGTTTGTACCCCCACAACGATTCTTTCCAGACAGTAAGTGGTACAGGTGCCAAGTTTGTGTGAAATTGGACTTTGGACCAGTAGTTTTGGAATTGATGTGTGTGAAAAAAACCTATATTGGCCCACAGCTCACTAGCATTTTCAGAGAGACTGTTAAGTTTCCCTGAAACTTTAAAACAAGATACTTTTTTTCAGTGATTTTCGATGAACTAAAATCTCTGCGGTGCTCCAACCTGCTAAAACCCTTTTAAAATTCATCCGGTAGTTATGGAGATTTGCATGTTCAAAGACAGGTACAACGGTTTTAAAAAGTTATTAGTATAGATGACATGATCAATGTCGTGTGAGGGTTACAAGCTTCTCGGATTGCATAACAAACGTTTTTATAAATAAATATTTAGGAAAAACTGAGAGAGATTAAATTTTCAATTTAATCGATACTTGGAATCAGTCACTCACAAGGGGTATGTCCTAGCTCGGATGGCTGAAACCGAAAATACGGAGTTGTGTTTGTTCCACCACCCATGAAGATCATTTACCTGCAAAACTCCGCACTCTTCTACAGTAGATGGTTGGAGGGTAACAAATCTAGCGACTACAGAAGCTGAAAAAACAGTATCGTGAAACTGGTAAGTATACCGTAAGTGATGTGTAAATTTTATACATAGTCTTGAAACAACACGTGTAAAAACACGCACTACTTCGTCACATCTCTCAAAATAGAAGTCGGTGTGTTGTACTTTTCTCATTTATTAATCATCGAAGTGAGAGTATGGAGTTTAAATGAGTGATTAAAGCACATTGCAGTGGAACAGAGCAGCATGTGAAATGATACTTCATTCCGTATGTCATTACAACAGTAGCCCAGTATCAAAAGCCGCGGTAATCGTGTCATCAGATTAAGCAGCAGGAACATCAGCCAATTGTTACTAGACTTTTGCCACGTGTGTGTTAACGTAACTCTGTATCTCAGATAGTTGGTTGTAGGTAAGAGAGATAAGACGATGATTTAAATGTAGGTCAGTGATTAAACTTTCGGTCATAGATAGATAGATAGATAGAGAGAGAGAGAGAGAGAGAGAGAGAGAGAGAGAGAGAGAGAGAGAGAGAGAGAGAGACTGCTGAGGTTGTCGGTCCTTAAACTTATGCACTACTTAAACTAGCATATGCTAAGAACAACATACACAGCGATGCCCTAGGGAGGACTCGAACACCCCGCGGGAGGTGCCGCGGAATCCGTGACATGGCGCCTCAAACCGCGCGGTCCCATTTCTAGTGTGGACGGCGATCCTCTCACGTCGCACCTTCAAGTTTTCTGAATACAGAGCGGGGAAAGATTTTTAGAACAGCAGTCTCTGCAGTCAAGTGTTGTGAACTGCGTGCTGCCATTTGATTTCTTCATGCTGGGAGGTTATGCCTGAGTCCACGCAGCAACATGACTGTCTTGAGTGACAGCAAAGTGCGGAATAGGTGGAGGAACTATAAAGCAGGACATGAAATAGGCGGTCGGAGAAGGAAGTGAGTATCAACAGGATGATCTTGTTCAGCGAGTGGATCAGGCGGAGGGACAAATTGGGGATAGGAACCCCTGTTCGGAAACAGCATCCGAGGCTACGGTGTTGTAGGTGCCGGCGCTTGCCGCCAGGCCGCCTATTCGGCAGCAACGCTAACGGACCGTCTCGCAATGCTATTTCTTATTCAGTGATCGCGACTGATGGGCACAATCGCCAGTGGAGAAGACGGAGCTAGTCCCTGAGTAGACAGCTCTTGTCTCCTATGAATGCAATGCACCGTTGCCTCGGTGGGTAACGCTTTCGGGCCCTGGTTTCCATGCGCAGTTATTTTTTCTTCTGCGTACCTAAAAATACTTGAGATTGTAGAGTATTCCAAGAGAAAAATAAACTGCGAATGAAAACCCGTGTCCGAAACTGTCATCCACTGAGGCAACAGAGCATCGAATTCATAGGAGGCAAGACCTGTCCACGCTCCATCTTATCGACTGCCGATTGTGGCAGTCAGACCTGATCACTGAACAGCAAACAAGTCTGCTAGACGCTCCGCCGACGGTCCGTCAGAGTACAAAGTCAAGTTTGCTGGGTGCCGGTGCCTCTAACTTTGACGCTCTATAGTGTAGTCGGATGACTTTTCTGGAGATGGGTTCTTATCTTCAGTTTGTTCCTCACTAAACCCTCTACAGTGCAACTCCTCGAAGTTCGTCGACATCGTTTTGTAGCTCCGCATGTGAGTGGTGTCTGTGGGCTTGCAGGTTTGTTTGTTTTCAGAAAAACGAGTCGGTAATAGACACTGAAAAACAAAGAACTGCGAGACACTGAAGTATGTCATAGACGATTGACTGACAGAAATATTAAATAAGTTAAAAACGTCAGACGAACTGGAGGACATGAAACTGTAAAACCGTAAAACAGCAACAGAGGATGGCATTAGCTGAACTGCTACGGAAAGCTGGACCAAATACCAGAAGGGAAATAAATATCGAACAAGATATATGGGAGACCCAGGTAATACCAGTAGACAGGAAGTGCGGAGTTGTACGCCCTCCACATAAAAGAGGCGGTAGGACAGATGTTAGTTATAGAGGGATATCTTTGGTGCCCGTCACATTCAAAATTGTCACAACGTCTGCTAGATGGGTCAAAGTGCCACCTGGAAAATAAAGATAGGACAGAGAAAACAGAAATGAAAAGATGAGTAGAGCATTCTGGCTGACTAGAAACATCTACAGCAAATCAAGCTTACTACGTAGAAGTGAGACATTAAAATACTGTCGTGAAACCAAAAACCTTACTCGCGTCAGAACAGTTTATCATGGTTCGAAAAGGAAAACTAGAACATGTCAAGAAACTGCTGAGAAGAAACGTCAGAAAAATACCAAGACAAGTAAGACATAAGGAGGCTACAGATTGTGGAGTAGACCAGAGACCGAACACACATCTACCATAATACGTGACTGACATTTTACGTGCTTATCTAGAGAATGGCAGACATCTGACAAACGAAACAGATGTTGGAATACACAGAAAGCATTAAGGATAAGAAACAAAGTGGATCACCGTCGTCAGATCACCGTCGTCACAAAAGAGCTCACTGATGCTGGCATGACACTCTGATAACTTAAGACAGAGAAGCAGCCACTTCGCGCAGCCCTCTGTACTCCGTCTTGCTTCTGCAGGGAGTTACGCTTCAGTAATTTTTAGAATGGTTAGCGCTTAAACGTAAATTGTACACAGATGTAGCACTTTATCTTTATGGTTGAGAGAACTGGCCATCCATTTTCGTCTTCTGAAGTAATTTAATTCTGTTTTAGCCGTTCAAGAAGGGTATTTCTCCTATGTGTGCGCCACAATGTTGCCTGTCATGTTGTCTGCCACACCTGATACAAGGAACCAGTTGGCTGTTTCTGATGTTGAGTCTAGGCAGAAAACACGCGTAATAGATACCCTCTCGCACCTACAGAAGACAACAGCAACAGTCGAAGTGTAGTGCACAAAAATTGAATCAACTCGGTTGAAAACTCGAAAAAGTATCAACATTCACGCCGAGAAATCGTATTAATGCCCGTTCCAATTATTTTATTAAAGTTCATATGCCTTGTGTGATAGGTATTATCAATCCCTGTACATAATAAAAGTAATAGTGCTTTATCCGTCATCCAATGAAGTTTCTTTGTGCCTTCGGGTTGTGTATATCGTGCTTCACCTCTGATATATCTAGAGGGAAAATTACCCACATGCAACAATGTAAACCAGTGGGTATCTTCCGATTGATTCTGCTTCGAGGGAACAGTTAATATTGGAGGCTTGGGCGTGCAGATTTATGATGAGCCCTGTACTTATACCATATTAATTATCTGACGGTGAGGATCGAATAAAAGCCCCCGCACGGTACAATGTTCTGCCACTGGGGAGCTACCGAATGTTATAATTGTGTAATTACGACGCGGCTGTTGGAGTAATTGGTACAAATTAGCGGTTTGGGCTTTTAATGCGGTTTCGCATTGCGAACATGACAATTACCGGCAACTGCGCGCTGGGTGCGGGAGCTTGACCGCAGCCGCCGTTCCCACGGTGCCGTCTCCGGTACTTCAGCACTGGGCAACCATGTCCACTCATTGAAATGTGTCACCTTCTTCCTGATGACACCGGGGTGCTCTGAAGATTACCTTGCAACGAAGGTTACCGTGCAACGAAATAAGGCTTGAGAATCGAGAGCAAGACTGCAGTTCAGATACGAAAGTTTGCGGGTAGTATTCTGCCGGTGGAGCAAGTTCAAAGGAGATAGACATGAAATGTTGACGAGATTTCCATAACGTCTGAATCTGTAGGAGGGATCTACATACGAACTAAAACTGTAAATTACTTCGGTACTCATGTTCGGATAGGCATCTACCAGAGAACTGGCCGCAAAGGGAGAGGAACTACGTCGGGCGTTCAACAAGGAATACAACACTTTTTCTCGGCCAATTTCGGTTCACAAGATACGGAATTTGTTTTGGTGCATCGCGGAACATTCCCGCTTCATCCCGTATGAAGTTCCTATAGATGCCAGTGCTATACATAGCCTTCAAAATGGCGTAATGGAGGTGCCCTCCAGGCAGGCAGCTGCCATTGAGTTTCTTCTGCCGGAAAACCAGAGCATCACAGATATGCATATTTTATTTATTCGTATGGCTAGGGGCCCCCCGTCGGCCAGACCGTTCGCCGGGTGCAGGTCTTTCAATTTGACGCCTCTTCGGCGACCTGCAGTCGATGAGAATGATAGGAGGATGATGATGATGATGATGATGATGATGATGATGATGATGATGATGATGATGATGATGATGACAGCACAACACCCAGTCCGTGGGCGGAGAAAATTTCCCGACTCAGCCGGGAATCGAGCTCTGGTAGATGCCAGACGGTTGGCAATCCGTTGCACTGACCATTCAGCTACCACGGACGGACGACAGATATGCATAGACACTTGCAGAATGTCTCCGTAGACCTGGCAGTGAACCAAAGCATAAATAGTCCTTAGGCGAGGTTTTTATTTTATTTTGTTTACTCGTAAAGTACCGTAGCAAATTGAGCAGCAAATCTCCAAGGTCATGGAACGTGTCAGTACATGAAATTACATCATAAACGTAATAACAGATAAAAATAAATGTTCATGAACCATAAAATTTTCATTCCATAAGTTTAAGTGAACTCCTTCATTAATACAATAAAAATCAGCTTAATTTTTCAAGGAACTCCTCGACGGAATAGGAGTGACCCATGAAGAAACTCTTCAGTTTCGATTTGAAAGCGCGTCGATTACTGCTAAGATTTTTGAATTCCAGTGGAAGCTTACTGAAAATGGTTGCAGCAGTATACTGCACACCTTTTTGCACAAGAGTTAAGGAAGTCCGATACAAATGCAGGTTTAATTTCTGCCGGGTATTAACAAAGTGAAAGTTGCTTATTCTTGGGAGTAAACTAATATTGGTAACAAGAAACGACAATGTGAAAATACCCAGACTCGTTAACAGACGTCGACAAGAAGTTAGTGAACTAACATCACTTATGGTCCGAACCGCCCGTTTGTCAGCCAAAAATATCCTTTTAGAATGGGACGAGTTACCCCAAAATATAATACCATACGACAATAGCGAATGAAAATAAGCGAAGTAGACTAATTTTCGTGTCGAACGGTTTCTCACTTCTGATACCGTTCGAATAGCAAAAATGGCAGTATTAAGTCTTCGAACAAGATCCTGAACGTGGGCTTTCCACGACAGCTTATTATCTACACTCCTGAAAATTGAAATAAGAACACCGTGAATTCATTGTCCCAGGAAGGGGAAACTTTATTGACACATTCCTGGGGTCAGATACATCACATGATCACACTGACAGAACCACAGGCACATAGACACAGGCAACAGAGCATGCACAATGTCGGCACTAGTACAGTGTATATTCACCTTTCGCAGCAATGCAGGCTGCTATTCTCCCATGGAGACGATCGTAGAGATGCTGGATGTAGTCCTGTGGAACGGCTTGCCATGCCATTTCCACCTGGCGCCTCAGTTGGACCAGCGTTCGTGCTGGACGTGCAGACCGCGTGAGACGACGCTTCATCCAGTCCCAAACATGCTCAATGGGGGACAGATCCGGAGATCTTGCTGGCCAGGGTAGTTGACTTACACCTTCTAGAGCACGTTGGGTGGCACGGGATGCATGCGGACGTGCATTATCCTGTTGGAACAGCAAGTTCCCTTGCCGGTCTAGGAATGGTAGAACGATGGGTTCGATGACGGTTTGGATGTACCGTGCACTATTCAGTGTCCCCTCGACGATCACCAGAGGTGTACGGCCATTGTAGGAGATCGCTCCCCACACCATGATGCCGGGTGTTGGCCCTGTGTGCCTCGGTTGTATGCAGTCCTGATTGTGGCGCTCACCTGCACGGCGCCAAACACGCATACGACCATCATTGGCACCAAAGCAGAAGCGACTCTCATCGCTGAAGACGACACGTCTCCATTCGTCCCTCCATTCACGCCTGTCGCGACACCACCGGAGGCGGGCTGCACGATGTGAGCGGAAGACGGCCTAACGGTGTGCGGGACCGTAGCCCAGCTTCATGGAGACGGTTGCGAATGGTCCTCGCCGATACCCCAGGAGCAACAGTGTCCCTAATTTGCTAGGAAGTGGCGGTGCGGTCCCCTACGGCACTGCGTAGGATCCTACGGTCTTGGCGTACATCCGTGCGTCGCTGCGGTCCGGTCCAAGGTCGACGGGCACGTGCACCTTCCGCCGACCACTGGCGACAACATCGATGTACTGTGGAGACCTCACGCCCCACGTGTTGAGCAATTCGGCGGTACGTCCACCCGGCCTCCCGCATGCCCGCTATACGGCCTTGCTCAAAGTCCGTCAACTGCACATACGGTTCACGTCCACGCTGTCGCGGCATGCTACCAGTGTTAAGGACTGCGATGGAGCTCCGTATGCCACGGCAAACTGGCTGACACTGACGGCGGCGGTGCACAAATGCTGCGCAGCTAGCGCCATTCGACGGCCAACACCGCGGTTCCTGGTGTGTCCGCTGTGCCGTGCGTGTGATCATTGCTTGTACAGCCCTCTCGCAAGGTGTCAATGTGTTCTTTTTTCCATTTCCAGGAGTGTATCTGAACACACAGAAGTTTGAACTGTTCAGTTTTACTAATCATAGTCCCGTTCTGTGAAATTAAAATGTCAGGTTCTGTTGAATTGTGTGTTAGAAACTGTAAAAACTGAATCTTACTGTGATTCAGCGTTAGTTCATTTTCTACAAGGCTTGAACTGAGGTCATGTACTGCACTATTTGAAACCTAGCCAATGTTGGATACGACATCCTTTGCTACCAAACAGAAATATTTTAGAGTTCCCCGTAATATCATTTATATAAATAAGGAACAGGTGCCTGTCATCACACAAAAAGATCGCGCAAACCTGTCCGATATCCCGCGTGACGGCGGGTCGCGCACAGCCGTGACTCCTGCAATGTTGGAACGTGCCGACATTCTCATTCGAGGTGATCGACGGACCACAAACAAACACTTCGCTGCCCAACTGGACGTCTCTGTTGGTAACGCTGACACACTCGTCCACCACTTACGGTACTCAAAGCCGTGTGGTCGCTAGGTTCCTCGCCGCCTAACAAAAGACTGTAAAAGAGCAATGAAGGGCCATCTGTGCGGAATTGATTGCGCGTTACTTGGCTGATAGTGCCAATTTTCTGTCGAACATGATCACAGGCGAGGAGACATTGGTTCATCGCTTCCAACCGGAAATAAAACGGCAATCCGTGGAGCGGGGCCACACCAACCAGCGAAGAAAAAGCTCAGACCTGCACGCTCAGCCAGTAAAGTCATGGCGGTCGTTTTCCAGAACTCTTAAGGGGTTTTTCTGTTTGATGTCCTCCCTCATGGTGCAACGATAAACTCCGAAGTATATTGCGCTACATCTACCTGGATACTCTGCAAATCACATTAAAGTGCCTGGTAGAGGGTTCATCGAACCACCTGTACAATTCTCTATTATTCCAATCTCTTATAGATAGAAAATTGAAAGAACGACTTCAGCGTGTTCCTCGCCACAAAAATGCAAACGAACTTATCCTCCATGACTACGCAATATCTCATAAAAGTCTGTTCACTCGAGAGGAATTCACAAGACTTCATCGAACTGCTCCTCATTCACCATACAGCCCGAATCTCGCACCTTCCATCTACTTCGCCCAGTGAAAGATACAGTCCGCAGGAAGCAGTATGACGGTGATGGGGAGGTTACTGATGCAGCAAGACCTCGACTCTGACGTCGATCAGTAGAGTGGTAGTAAGGTGATGCAAAGTCGTCGCATATAATGGAGATTGTTGGAAAAATATAGTTTTTTAGCCAAAAGAGGGGAATAATGCGGTGTATTGGTGACCTAAATGAAACCAACCTGCCTTCAGAAGCAGAATGTGTTGCATTATTTACTGAACACGCCTCGTGTGTACCAACCAAGTGTCGGTTCTCGGTATTAATGGCCGGCCGCGGTGACCGAGCGGTTCTAGGCGCTACAGTCTGGTACCGCGCGACCGCTACGGTCGCAGGTTCGAATCTTGCCTCGGGCATGGATGTGTGTGATGTCCTTAGGTTAGTTAGGTTTAAGTAGTTCTAATTTCGAGGGGACTGATGATCTTGGATGTTAAGTCCCATAGTGCTCAGAGCCATTTGAACCATTCAGTACTAATGGTGTTCGGGAATTTGATTGGGTGTACTTAGTATTGTCCTTCATTTGTTTAATGATGTTTCATGTGTTTATAACGATCTTCATAACCGACAATATTAAACTGGAGACTGTTCAACTTTACACGAATGTTAGACACAGGCACGAAACAAGTTCTAGAACATTGCTGATCTGTGTGACCTCTATATCAAATAGTCCTATCTGGGGACATTGATCTTATAATGAGAAGAATAGGGCTTAAGCTCATAGGTTTGTTTGACCGTGGGAGAACATCAATTAAGCGCTGAAGAAACTAAACTGTCGGATGCTTGGAGACAGACGCCAACTACGTATCTTCAAGAGACAGTATTACGTAACGGATCTTGCGACTTCACAAATATGGATTCCGTAGGTATCGCAAACACAACAGAAGACTTACACCTATCGCACATTTAAGAAGTCATTTCTCCTGTGCTCCATACGAGAATGGAAGAGGACGAAACCTTTAAACGTGGTAAAATGGGAAGTTTTCTCAGCCATGCCCTTCAGTGGTTTCCAGAGTATATCGGTAGATATTCTAGCTGCACGAGGCTAATCACGCACTTAAGCTGCAATCTCTTTACCGCTTGGTTCAGTTCAAAGGAGCATGGCTTCAAAAGACCGTACTCATTTTGTAAACCTCACCTCCAGAAAAAACAATACTGGATCCATTACCTATAGTTGTCAGACAACGAATCTGTCAGTCTTCTCATAGAGGCTGCTTTAAATGTTCTATTAAAACTTCAGAACAGCAAAGTTTCTTCAACGCCTTGACATCCTGCTCCGTCCATCCACTTTCCAACTTTCTGTACGCTGGCCCTCTCGACAAGAGTGTACTTGTACTGTTCCATAAATTGTGTATCGTACTGGACGTACATACTGATCGTACCGGACAGATGTATTACTGCCTTACACATTCGTATCGCCTAATGACCGTGACTGTAAAATTGTGTGTCTTTAGATTCTTTCAGGACGCTAGACATTCATTTTTCCCCTAGACCATTCGCAAGTGTAGCTAGAGCAGACGATAACATCGGTGCACTACATATCCTAACTCAAGGAGCATTTAGATACATGTTGTGCCTCCTTTCTAGTTACGTGTTGAGTTCTCTCTCTCTCTCTCTCTCTCTCTCTCTCTCTCTCTCTCTCTCTCTCTTGCCACTTGCAGTGACTTCTGACGTTATGCTTGCAGGCCAGCCTGTCCATTATAAACTGCTCCTTGTCGAGAACTTTGGAACTGCATTTGTGAGGGCCTTACCCGTCTCTTTGAGCAGGACAGTCAGCTAGCGTTGAAGGGCCGCAGTCAGCGTATGCGGCATATCTACCCGCTGCAGTCTTCTAATCTAGGGTATAAGTATGTCTTACTCTGTCAAGCGCCGCAGTTCTGTGCGTCTTCTGCAGTTTATAATGTATTACGACAATAAATGTACTTTCATATCAAACGCCGTGTTGCTGTAATTAATTACACAGGAAAGAATAGGATAGCACCGAGTCCCCTCGTACTATAGTCCTAAGACAAGTGTGCCCATGCAAGTGAACTGCGTTTTAGCATAACCGGACGGAGATCAAGTATGTTCACTGCTGCGTAGTTGAGGAGCAGTCCCCGCGGTGGCACCACCTGCTGGGAAGCGGCAGCGTAACAACCTGTTTGTACAAAAGATGCCACAGTCATTGCGACACCGACACCACCTGCACCTTGTTTACATACACTACGCCAGAACGAAACATCTTTCTGTGAAGCCCTCTTACAGTACAAATACTTCTGCGTCAAAGGCAAGGTGACTGCTAAATACTAACTCCCCGTAACCTCATTGTGACTTGATAGTATGCAATGTATCCAAACTAAAAATGCGGCAAAATGCAATGCAACATCGCGAAGAGAGAGAGAGAATTACACAGAACGTCAAATGTCAATTCACTGCAGCAGGTAAGTCTCGTCGACTCCATAGCCCTCGTTGCAACCAAATTACATGTTGCAGCGTCCTTGTTACTTATTCGCAGAAAGCCCCATCTCCCTCTGCGTCTGCGGCGCGCGCTGGTAAACCTCATTGTTGTATTAGGAGCGAGGCGAGATGTAAGTACTCCACAACCAGTCTAGACTTTCTGAACAGAAGCTACGAACGTAAGTGATTTTGTAGACCGAAGCACAGAACCCTCCAATTCGGTTTTCAAATGCCATACTATTCCATTTCAGCAATAAACTCAATTGGCCTCTTCACGATAGTGCAGTGCGTTTCTTGGGTACACTGTCCCGAATGACTAGAGGTAAAACGTGGTGAATTACTTTTCCATTAGCCCGACGAATAACAGTTATAGCCTCCGTCTTACAAACTCTGAAAAAACGGAATTTTTCCTCTGGAAAGAGGAACTTCTTTCTTCCCGGAAAAATATTGCTATAGTCTCGCCTTGTATCCGAGAGATAGAAATTGAGTCACGCTATTGCTGTATATTTCTGTTAAATGTGTTTTCTAAAATATGAACAGTATCTCAGATTTTCCGAGTGTTGTGATAAATGTGTCGTATTTAATGGCCAGTAGGGTGTAATTTTTATTTCAGAAGGCCGTTATGAACTCAGTTTTACGAAAAGTTGACACTTGTAGTCGAAATATGTACTTGAGCGCAGACTACACCGCCATTTTACATTAGAAAGAGACAATCGTCAGACAGGAATACGCTTTTCCATACAGATTCGAATCAGTGGCCATTACTTACCTTGCACTAGCCACTATGTCATGCCCTTAACTCTTGTGAGTGAGTAGCCTTTACTTGTGTGCGTGTTATCGTGAACACAAACCCGGGAATGTGAACAGACGACCCAGATGTACTACTGAGCTCAAAACCACATCACTTACATGTGGTCAGTGCAAACAGTTTTGTTAAAACTTAACTGTACAAAAAACTGTAACGTCGACCTGTATAAGAATGCAACCTGAAAAACACGAAAATTTCTGCACTGGCATATGGCCCTGGTAAAACAAAGAAACTTGACAGAACCTACATTGTGCAAAGGAAACGAAATACGTATTATAAATCTCACGTCCAAAGTCAAGTACTGGCAGAAACAGCAACACCCCGCAACAGCTAAAAAAAAAAAAAAAAAAAAAAAAAAATAATGCATCTAAAAACTAACTACAGCTGGTCCAGGAAAACTGCGTTCATAATCTTGACACAGAATGCCAATGAAACACCTAGCTGGACTTTTTAAGTACAGTCATTTCAGTTACCAAGGAACTCATCAAAGAAAACAGTTGTAGACATTAATATGAAAATTCATTTAATCGAATAACTTCCACAGTACAGCAAATTAACTCAAAGGATCAATCAATAGAATAATTATCAAAAACTCGACTGTGACAAAGGTGAAGTGGACCAACAATAAAAGTCTACAAAAATAGAATTAAACTATTTACCTCATCAAATAATATCTTGTTCTTCATTTTAAAACCTTTTTTATGTCCGTTGGCTATCAGACCGTTGTTCTGAGTTATCATTCCTTCTGGTAATGAATCTGCAACTCATAGTTCCCAAAGTGTGTCCATGCATTACACTGTTCACTCAACGAGTCACGCCTGTTAACACAGCAGCTGTCCACCAGTGACAGTCAAAGATTCTCCAGTTCCGCAGTGTTGCCATCGCAGACACAGATGATGTTGCGTAACAACTGTTTTTCTGACTGAATTTCTTCAAATATATCATTTTGCTTTACAGATACCAATAACATCATCAAAAAAATAGCCATCGTGCATTCTTCTACAGTACCGGTCTCATCAAAGAGCCAGTACCTCAGTTTTTTTATTTGTTTCAGAAAGCTGGTCCATAAAATTGTTGTGCAGTCGAATGTCGAAGCACCTCATAAACATCAGTATCCGAAGAGATTCTCAGAGATATAATCTGTAATCACAAACTCTGGGACTCATATCCCTTTCACTGCTGCCAAAAAACTAACGGGAGCAGTGAGGGTTTTTCCAGAAATTTCCTTTGTACCTACCCGCTTTAGATTAGCATAATTTAGATTTTCTTTGATGCATGAAATAAAATTTTATACAAATAACATAAAATTCCAAGATGAAGGGTACCACAGAGTGTGATACGGCCGCTACATCTAATTTCATATATTATTTAGTTGGTCAATAACAATCATGGTACAAGCACACTCTCAGCGGAGGATGAAGCTTCCTACGTTTTCAGATGCAATACTGCATATATACAATCAGATATTGATAAGACACACAGTTAAAGTACTGGTAACTGGGACACTGGACCACCTACAGACCTCAATATTTCCGTCGCCTCAACTTATTTCTGCCCTTCCTACCGATGTCCATTACGTTTTTAACCTTTTCAGTTTTATTGTTGTGGATCTTCCAATTAGAAGACATTAATTCATTCAGTTACTGTCGCCTCTGCGTGGGGTTTGCCGGTAATGGGTGGGAGGGAGGGAAGGGGGGGGGGGGGGGATGTTCAGACGTGGGGGAGGTGCCTCTCGTCTCAGGTGAGCTCAGGGGTTGTGTGACCTATATAATTTTAGCAGAACTCTGACATCACAATTGCTTTCATTGCCTCGACTTTATCACTCCTACATACTATAACAATTCGAGAAAATTTCTGGCTTATGTCACTAACTCCATACGGATTATCCCTTGAACTAGGGGGACCGATGACCTCGCTGTTTTAGTCTCTTAAACCCCCCCCCCCCCCCAACAAATAAACAACCAAAATCAAAGAAACTTTGACGTGTAGTAATCTTTGACTAGAGCCTGAAGTGAAAGTATTGTGGACCAATGACAAGCTTAGACTCATTGATGGGATATTTAGAAACTTCAGTTAATCAACAAGTGGTTGATTATAAAATACAGTGCAACCAGTAGTGGAATAAAACTAGAGTAAAGAGTACGGAACGGGAAGGGATTTCTGTGCATGATAAAAAAAAATATTATCCTACTCATCACCAACCTTCATAATTCACTTCACTGACAAACAAAATTTCCAAGCACTGGCTCATGGTTCCGCATTCTGAAAGTCGGCTGGACATTGTTTTGGTATTAAATTACACCTGTTACAGCTCTATCGTATTCCATACACTGGATAAACGGCAGAACACAGAACAACGACGTAATGATGGTAAAAATGCTGACATTTTAGGCACCATGTTTTCCTTTTGATGTTTTACTAGAGAAGAAAAACGAACAGTTTACGTGAAGCGTCGAGATTTAGGTGCAGCCTCAAGCATTCACATTGTTCCACGAGCTTCCGCTTGTCACCGGTAATTGTTCCGCTCCGACAGTCCCATTACAAGGTAACGCTGTATCAATAAATGGCGAACAGAAGCGAGGGCAACGATTGCTTGCGCACGGTTTCTTGCACACGCATAATGCCGCAGCGAGCGCGCTTTCATAAATTTGATTACAGGTACTTACTAATTTGTGTAATGTGCAGCTGCTGTAATTGTGCTATTGAGCGAAGTTTTCATGAGCAAGAAAATAATTCCACTTCGGTAAATGAGAAACTTCAAAGCAAAAAAAAAAAAAAATCCTCCTCGCCTAAAGTAGCAGCTACATTCACGCATAACCCCCGAGTTAATTTTAATAGTACCTCCCCTTTTCCATAAGCCAAATTACAAAACGATCTTTCTGCACTGAAAAAAGTTAGTTTCTGCATTTCCCCCACTTCTCTCATTTCTAAAGCTGCCTAAAATCACGTATCGAGTGACATTATCCAAGGAAAACAACATACAAGGCTGATATTTGTGATATCTCGTCGGACAAAGGAGATAATGAGCTCCTTCTAGGAAAACTATTTCCTATTGTTGTGATAAAGAGAGAGGACGAAAATATTCCGAAATATTACAAAAGAAATACCGTGTAGTAATTGTAGACAGCAATATACTGTACTCCCATGAATCTAGGATTAGTCACAGATCACTTCCACTGCCTTGAGACTGCAGTACTACAGCCCTTGAAGATGTGCTGCATTTATTGCACTTTGTCTGCCTAGGGATGCTGGTAGACAAAGAATACTGAATGGTTGGGCTTCACTGGTGAGGCAAACATTTTATAACTCTAAACTATTATCCTTCGGCAAGCTGCGAAATCTCCTATGATATCTAATAACTTCGTAGAGGACTGTTTAAGTACTGTGACGTCTAGAAAACATTAGAAGTGTCTGGTTATAACAACATTTTTGATGCAGCCAGATGGATCAGAAAACATTGAAAATATTGGAGTTCTTACATTCCTTGTTGGCGAACAGATTTATTCCTATTTTTCACCAATTCATTCGTTTTTACCATGGTCGAGGTCACCTTGCCCACTTTGGCAGATGCTGACGTTGTTCGGCCGTTTGTGATATGTGGTGTTCAACTTCATTTAATGAGAACAATTTCAATTCATTCATCTTTTCTTCATCGCGATACGACAGTTAGTGTACCACCTTTGTCTTTCTCAGAAAGCTGCTTCTTAAGCCCGAATTTGCTTTTAGCGGTTCACCTTTTGACTCGATTCTTCGGTTCTACGTACTGCATTGAAATTCCCTTGGATTTCCGGCAAGAAAATGTTGATTATTGCTGCAATAATTGGGCTACACGTTCATTACATATTAGACAATTTGTCCACACTGTCTGTGTATGCACATTCAGTCTTTTTTCGCGAGAATCATCACTTCAGTTTTGTCTCCTGAAACCTCATAGAATTCAGGTTTTAGTGTGTTATGCACAGCAGGCCTCTAAAGTTATCCTGAAAGATTGCGATAGGAAGTCTTAACGTCTTGGTTGGCTTCTGTTGTTATTATGAACTCACCATTACGTAAGAGGACACTGAACTTTCAGAAAGTTCTCATGGCAATTGAAAAGGCAACCTTAATTCCATGTAAAATATGTAGTAAGTATACAGCCGGTAAAATTAGACCAGTCTAGAAACTGTGTGCGACTGCCTCATCCTTGTAATATGGTTAGATTGTCATTGGCTCACAGGAATGAGCAGCTGTTTTTATATGACAGGAGCATCCTGTAACACTCAGTGTATCAATTAGCTCTTCAAATTACTCTTATAATGCACCTTCTTATAGTTAAATTCCTATCTATGATTGTTGTACAGAAAATTATTACTCATTTCCAGTATAAATATATGTGATGTGCGATTTCAGAATTCCTTGCCTATGACGATTTTGAACTGTTCTCGCTTATTCTACATAGTCGTCTGATTTTGTGAGAATCCAGTAACTTGACTTGTTCTTGTCTTGAGGCGAATCTGCTGAGACTCCTTTAAAAAGTCGTTAGTTTTACCTCACAGCACCATGTAAATTTGCACAAGCTATCACTCTTCGTGGACTCATCAGCAGAACACAGTATTTCTTCAGTAACGACTGACACCATCCTATGTATGGTGATTGTAATCTCATATTTCATGTGTTTAGAAATCGAACCATTTTTCAGGTGGTAACATTTCAGTAGGAAGTATTTCAGTCAGTCAATGGATCAAAACAGCCATTAACAGCACAGCGGAGTCCTCTCAGCCATTAACAGCACAGCGGAGTCCTCTCAGCCATTAACAGCACAGCGGAGTCCTCTCAGCCATTAACAGCACAGCGGAGTCCTCTCAGCCATTAACAGCACAGCGGAGTCCTCTCAGCCATTAACAGCACAGCGGAGTCCTCTCAGCCATTAACAGCACAGCGGAGTCCTCTCAGCCATTAACAGCACAGCGGAGTCCTCTCAGCCATTAACAGCACAGCGGAGTCCTCTCAGCCATTAACAGCACAGCGGAGTCCTCTCAGCCATTAACAGCACAGCGGAGTCCTCTCAGCCATTAACAGCACAGCGGAGTCCTCTCAGCCATTAACAGCACAGCGGAGTCCTCTCAGCCATTAACAGCACAGCGGAGTCCTCTCAGCCATTAACAGCACAGCGGAGTCCTCTCAGCCATTAACAGCACAGCGGAGTCCTCTCAGCCATTAACAGCACAGCGGAGTCCTCTCAGCCATTAACAGCACAGCGGAGTCCTCTCAGCCATTAACAGCACAGCGGAGTCCTCTCAGCCATTAACAGCACAGCGGAGTCCTCTCAGCCATTAACAGCACAGCGGAGTCCTCTCAGCCATTAACAGCACAGCGGAGTCCTCTCAGCCATTAACAGCACAGCGGAGTCCTCAGTGGTGGTGATTGTAGGTATTTGTAGTTCTGCTTGCTGTGCAGACGACCGCAAATTGCCGATCGCATCTCTATGTATAGAAAGTTGTTGTTGTTGTTGTTGTTGTTGTTGTTGTTGTTGTTGTTGTCTTCAGTCCAAGAAGTGTTTTTATGCAGTTGTGCATGCTACTCTATTCTGTGCAATGCTCTCCAAGTAACTATTGCAACCTACATTCTTCTGAATCTACTTACTGTATTTATCTCCTAGTCTCCCTCTACGATTTTTACCCCCCCCCCCCCCCCCCCCCCCCATGTTTCCCTCCAGTACTAAATTGGAGATCCCTTGGTGCCTCAGAATATTTTCTACCAACAGATCCCTTCTTCTAGTCAGGTTGTACCACAAATTCCTCTTCTTTCTAGTTCTGTTCAGTGCCTCCTCATTAGTTATATGATCCAACCATCTAATCTTAAGCATTCTTCTGTAGCACTAGATTTCAGAAGCTTCAATTCTATCCTTGTCTAAACTATTTATCGTCCATGTTTCACTGCCATACATGGCTACATTCAAATCAAATGGCTCTGAGCACTATGGGACTTAACTTCTGAGGTCATCAGTCCCCTAGAACTTAGAACTATTTAAACCTAACTAACCTAAGGACATCACATACATCCATGCCCAAGGCAGGACTCGAACCCGCAACTGTAGCGCTCGGTCGGTTCCAGACTGTAGCGCCTAGAACCGCTCGGCCACTCCGGCCACCTGGCTACACTCCATAAAAATACTTTCAGAAAGGATTTGCTGACACTTAAATCTATACTCGATGTTAACAATTTTTTCTTTTTCAGAAACGCTTTAGTTGGTATTGTCAGTCTGCATTTTATATCCTCCCTACATCGATCACCATCAGTTACTTTGTTTATCAAATACCAAAACTCATCTACTACTTTTAGTGTCTCATTTCCGAATTTAATTCCCTCCACATCACCTGATTAATTCGACTACATTCCATTATTCTTGTTTTGCTTTCGTATCATAGATCCTCCTTTAAAGATACTGTCCATTCCGTTCAACTGCTCTTCCAGGTCCTTTGCTGTCTATGACAGAATTATAATGTCGTCGGCAAACCTCAAAGTTTTTATTTATTCTCCATGGAATTTAATTCCTACTCCGAATTTTTCTTTAGTTTCCTTTACTGTTTGCTCAATATACAGATTGAATAACATCAGGGATGGGTTACAACCCAGTTCGCTCCCTTCTCAACCACTGCTTCCATTTTGCACACCTCGACGGTTATGACTGCTATCTGGTTTGTGTACAACTGGTAAATAGCCTGTCGCGCCCTATATTTTACCCCTGGAACCTTTAGAACTTGACAGAATAGGGAGTTACAAAGCTTTAATAGTTATCCGTATTTTACAGTACCTACCATATGAAACTTTTTTAGAAGTGAACTGTACACTTCGCTGGTTTCCTCGTGCAACGCAACATACAGGGCGCTAGCTTGCGAGCCAGAAAGATAAACCAGACCTGGATCGAATCCGTGCGACGGACTAGCGACCGTGAACTGGAGTACCGGCCAGCCTGCGCGTGATTGTTAGGCGTTTTCTCAAGCTCGTTCAGGCAAATGCTAGGCTGTTCCCCAAATTGTACCTCAGAGGAAACGATAAACGAACAAGATACAACACACAGAACAAAGTTTACATGATTCACAGACAGACGATGCACAGGACTTCTCCTCTTTAAGCTACCTTAACGAATATGGCGCCAGGAAGGATATCCGGCCACGAAGTTAAATGATTGCATAAATTTAGCCAATTTTTGAAGAAAGGTCCGTGTGTTAGGTGGGATAAACGTTAAGCAAAGGAAGAGATAACAAGAAGGTATCCTGTACAGAGTTTCTCCTAAACACATTCTGTGACTTTAAGTAGCCCATGCTGTCTGTATCGTCACAAACACAATTCACTGTTACAGAAAAACTCGTTACTCGCACATAGAGTATTTGATGAAGAGTAGCCAGACCCCCCTATGTAATACGGAATATCAGATATCACGAGAGGCGCTCATGCCAGAATAAAAGGAGGCGAAGAGTATTGTGTTGCTAGTAGAGAATCAGTCACAGCAGAATGTGCCGGTCAGGAAAGTTCATGACATAGCAGGTGGATTAGTCGTCGATGTCACCTGAGTAACAAATCCATCAGGGACGTTTCAACCCTTCTAAAGCTAACAAGTCGAATGTTAGTGATTTAAATGTAAGTGTGGAAATGAGAAAGAACAGCCACAGCTAAACGAAGCCCACGTACTGACGGACGGGGAGCGCCAAGCATTGTAGAGGCTGGTAGTTATAAATCGCATGAAACCGGCGGAAGGTGTCATCCGTGAGTAAAGTCTACTTAGCACTATGACTCTACGTAGGTAAATAAAAAGAATGGGATTCAGTGGTCGAGCAGCTCATAATCGTCGTCGGCTGATACTCGTATCAGAGTTTTCATTTCTCTCCTGAGATTCCCTTTGTCACTGTTCAGGCGTGGAAGTGTCGTTGATGGCTTAGCTATCCAATCCTAGCCTGGAACAGGCGACCACAGACATTACAGCTGATGGAAGGTGGAGGACGTGGCTGAGCCTGGAGGAGTTAACATCTCCGGCGTTTGTCATTCTCCATTCTTCGACGTTCCATCTCAAAGCAGCTCATAATATGCCACACATTTCTGTTGACAATGCTTAACGACGCTTGACGTAGTCAAAGAGCGACGCCACTGGACAGTGGGTGACTCGAAACGAATGCCTTGGAGTGATGATACACATTGTACCCTGTAACAATTCAATGGAAGGATTTGGGTTTGGCGAATGTCTGGAGAACGTTGCCTGCCAACGTGACAATGAACCATGTAATAAATCAGCACATCTGAGGCTGTGGTTTGCAGACAATAACAGAATTCCTGAAAGGAACTGGCCTGCTCCGACCTAAATTCAGTTATTTCTGAGGCTCCAATTACGCTACTTGACAGTTTTTTTTCCAATTGACTAAACTGTCAATACAGCGTCATTAGAAATGAACTTTCATAATAGAAAACTTCAGAAATAACTGCTCCATCTACAGTTTAACATACACTATAGATCCACGAACATCAGAGGAGCGAACTTATACGGTAGCGATATCAATAGATCGCCTGATATAACCTGAAGATGGCACTCAAAACCTGTAGATGTCATTCACGCCGAATTAGGTCTATTGTAATAAAAAATATAATCGAACACAGCATCTTCTTGGCCTCACAGTATGTAATGTACTTACATGATATAAACGACGTAGCGTGCTCATATATATTTAAACAGCTGTACGAGCGCTAATAAATTTACTGCAGTCACCTTGCAAGACAAATTATTTTTTGAATGGAATGCCCTGATGTCACTTTGTGGAAGAAAGAGCATATAAACCAGGTAAATTTCGTTGACACGCGTTGAATTTTTCATTTGTTTTGTTGAATTTAACATTCATAACGTAACTGGCTTCATTTTGACTTCGAAATCTGTGTAAAACGCCTGTCAACAACCGCAGAGGGGGTGAGGGATCCCAAAAATTGGTACGCTTGTTTAATACCCGTTATTCCACACTAGTCACTGCTCTTTCGCAATCACGGATGAGCCTCAATTATTTCGTCCCGCACCATGTACATGTATAATTAAACTAATAACCATACGACAGTTTAACATAAAACTTTTGAATATGGACGTATTAAGATAATTTTTCGGCACACAATATTGATGACTTTATTAAAAAAATAACTGAACGTGATAAATATTCAAAACTTCATTAATGATACAGGTGATCTATATCTACCACATATCCTGTAAGCCGCCGTATGGCGCGTGGCGGAGGGTACCTTCCACCATTACTAGTCATTTTCTTAGGAAAAAGCGACTAGCTATATGCCTCTGTACAAAACCTAATTTCTCACACCTACGCAGTCATAACGCAAAATCTACGTTGGCGGCGGTAGAATCGTTTTGCAGGCATCTTCAGATGTTGCGTCTCTAAATTTTCTCAATAGTGTTCGGCGAAAAGAACGTAGTGTTCCCTGCCGGATTTCCCATTTGAGTTCACGAAGCATCTCCGTAGTATTCGCGTTAACAAATTTAGTAGCTCGCCTCTGAATTGCTTCGACGTCGTCCTTAATCCGACCTGATAGAGATCCCAAATACTCTAGCAAACTTAAGAATGGGTCACACCAGTGTTCTGTACGCAGTCTCCTTCAGAGATGAGCCACGCTCTCCTAAAATTCTCCCAATTAGCCGTAGTCGACCATCATTACCAGCTCATTTAATTTTATGTGACAACATTAAGTCCAGATACTTAAACCAGGTGACTGTGTCAAGCAACACACTACTAATGCTCTATTCCAACATTATGAGATTATTTTCCCATTCATCTATATTGACTTACATTCTTTTTCTAAGTTAAAAGCTAACTGCCATTCGGCACACTAACTAGAAAATTGAAGACATGTTATATCCTTCTGCAGTCTCTCAACGACGACGCCTTCCCATACACCACAGCATGAACGGAAAACGGTCGCAGGTGGCTATTCACTCGGTTCGACAGGTCGTTCTACATATACAAGCATACTCCGAAAGCCACCTGACGGTGTGTGGCGGAGGGTACCTTGAGTACCTCTATCGGTTCTCCCTTCTATTCCAGTCTCCTATTGTTCGTGGAAAGAAAGATTGTCGGTATGCCTCTGTGTGGGCTCTAATCTCTCTGATTTTATCCTCATGGTCTCTTCGCGAGGTATACGTAGGAGGGAGCAATATATTGCTTGAATCCTCGGTGAAGGTACGTTCTCAAAACGTCAACAAAAGCCAGTACCGAGCTTCTGAGCGTCTCTCTTGCAGAGTCTTCCACTGGAGTTTATCATCTCCGTAACGCTTTCGCGATTACTAAATGATCCTGTAACGAAGCGCATTGCTCTCCGTTGGATCTTCTCTCTCTCTCTCTCTCTCTCTCTCTCTCTCTCTCTCTCTCTCTCTCTACCCTTTCTGGCACGGATCCCACATCGGTGAGCAGTATTCAAGCAGTGGGCGAACAAGTGTACTGTAACCTACTTCTTTTGTTTTCGGACTGCATTTCCTTCGGATTCTTCCAATGAATCTCTGCCTGGCATCTGTTTCACCGACGATTAATTTTATATGGTCATTCATTTTAAATCACTCCTAATGCCTACTCCCAGATAATTTATGGAATTAACTGCTTCCAGTTACTGACCTGCTATATTGTAGGTAAATGATAAAGGATCTTTCTTTCTATGTATTCGCAGCATATTACACTTGTCTACATAGAGATTAAATCACAATTCCCTGCACCATGCGTAAATTCGTTGCAGATCCTGCTACATTTCAGTACAATTTTCCATTGTTACAACCTCTCGATATACTACAGCATCATTCGCAAAAAGCCTCAGTGAACTTCCGATGTTATCCACAAGGTCATTTATACATATTATGAATAGCAATGGTCCTAAGACACTCCCCTGCGGCACACCTTAAATCACTCTTACTTCAGAAGACGTCTCTCCATTGAGAATGATATGTCGTTTATGTACACAGAGAATAAGAGCGATCCTGTCAGATCTTCCATGGACACTCATAACCATGACCATAACCTTGTCTCTGACGAACATTCGCCATCGACGACAACGTCCTGGGTTCTGAAGTAATAGAAGTCTTCGAACCGGACGCATATCCACGTACCTACGCCATAAGCTAATCCCTTCATGAACAGTCTGTATTTGGATATCGTGTTTAACGTTTCCGGACATCCAGGAATATGGAATCCGCAGGCGGAAGCTACTCTCCGAAGCCTTCAGAACACTAGTAATGTTGGCATCACCTTTTTTACTTCGCAGAAAAGGAATCATAAGTGGGAAGATCAGTGCACGAATCGTAATACAAGTAGATATCCACGGTTTCCTTCATTCACGCAAATTGAACCTTGGTTTGCTGTCTTAGGCGATTCAGTGTTTGCTGCTTCAACGCTTTGCAAGGGAAGGACCAACGTCCCTTCATACAGGAGCTGGAATGAATTAATCTTGCATTGCAGTAACAGTTTACCTGTATATCTGTAACTTTTTCCGTTATGGTTATCGTTAACGGAAGGATGATGTTAAGCACAGGAGGAATTACTGTCTACTATTTTTGACTAGGCGCTCATTTTGACGTCATTTTGAATCTGTGGTGTATGTATCCGCAACAAGGCAATATCTTGCATTTAGCCGCCACTGGACGCTGCCGTACGTACCCCAGGATTTTCAGAATCCTGGACTGTGTGATGACTCTTAACCTGAAGCGAAGCTTAGTTGCGAAATGCGTCGTGTTGTAGTGAACTGACGACTCTCTGTATTTAAATCTGTCTCATCATCTGGCTCTAATGTATGGTACTATTATGCCGAAGTTTTATGGCACAAAATCGCCGCTTAAAAGGCTCTAGGAAACGTAAATAAATACAGAGCGTCGTGAACGCAAATTGGGTATTTATATGTAGCCACGTGCACTTTCTGTGGTGTAATTGTGACGAGATACTTTCCATTAAATGGTTTTTGTAGAGACGTACAATATGTGCCATTATTTTTCAAATTTTTGCAGGAAACTTCAACAAATACCGTGATGACGAGAGGCTGGAAACTCCCATTTGTGAAATGTAGGAAAATGTAAATATTCCCGCTTTAGACTAAACCTTACAGGAGAAGATATCTCAGACTTTTCTTGCCTACCGGCCCCGCTGCTTGGTTCTGCAGCCCACCACGGCACTTCCATTATAATTGTCTACACATCACTGAAGAAGTACTTCCTTCATAGATATTAAATGGGTTTCGGCATTATTTTCATCAAACTACACCGGGACATGTCTATCCAACACTTACTATCGGTTTTACAAGTCTCCAGCGCACATTCACTGCTTGTGTAACTAAAGGAAGATAGGTAAATCATAACGGTTACTACACGTTCAGAATCGATATTCATGAGAGGTTTAAACTCTAAATTGTGTACCCGACTTTCGGTGTCATTCATCATCTTTAGTCAGTCTTTTTTTCGCTTTCTATCGCTTTTCGCCCAAAGATTGTTCATGTATCATGGCACGTAGTTGGGTTAGAGCTGTAGAACAGTCGCACGTAATCTATCATGCACGTTTTTCTGTTCAAACAATCGCCCTCTACCCTACACTAATGTGAAGGCCGAGAACATTCCGCTAGTGCGCAAGAAACAGATGTAGTGCGAAAATATTGCTACTGTAGTAGACGTGTGCTAAGGCATATTCATTTTCCAAGGAATGACAGTTCATTGTGGTAGACACACATCTGTGTGAGCTTCAGGAAGGGAAGGGGTAGGAGACTTCTTTCTTATTGGTAGTTATTATGTGACATGAATTCCGGCCCCGAAATTATTCTGTATACCACTTCTGTACATGATCCTGCCCTACTCGTGTGTCACTAACATGGCCTACCTTTTAAAAAAGGTTTTCGATACGCTGCGTTTGCCACTTACCTTTACAATACCTCTTCACCAAATACCGTAACCACCATCACATTTTACCTTACAGGTTTTTGGTAATCTAGAGGCGTACTAAATTGCTTTCGTGCAAAAGCGTTGTCCAAATAAGGGCTAGAATCCTAGCGCAAATCCGTTGTAAGACCTCATAAAATTCACCGCCCAAAATGCTATTCTAAAGGGAAGAAAAACAAAAACTCATTTCCACCTTGTGCAGCTGTCTCACGTCGGTGATGTGGAAAGTAGTAACGAAATGCAAGGATGTGAATGGCGAGAATAGCTTTACGTGCCAAGAGTACAGCAGTAGGGCAGCAGTGATCGCAGCAGACCACGTCCACAGCTGAGGCGGGTCTTCCTGTGTTCCGCTGCGCTGTCTGTGCCTTATCAGCGCTCACTAGCAGTCTGCAAATTGCTGAGCTCGGGTCCGGCGGGCTGCGAACTTCCCTTCCCAGAAACCTCCGCCACTCTTCGGGGCGGCGCTGCGCTCCGGGTTGGAGAGCGCTTACATTTCATGTATACATATACTCGACGGCGGTGTTGACTTGAGTGTTCGACTGCAAAAGCTGGAAGAGTGTACGCGCGCACACACGCACTCTCTCCGCTAGCCACAGGGCTCACATGACAGTAATGTCATTCGAGTGCCCCCTTCTTTTTTTTTCCCCCACCTACTCTTAATTCGCAAATAGTGCGTGGGAAGATCGATAGTCCACAAACCTCCGCATGAGCTCAAGTATCTCTGGAAGGTATCAGTTGTCTGGCTCTACTTCGAACGTAAGCTCTCGTAGTTTCAACAACAGTCAAACTTCTCCGTGATACACAACGTCTCTTTTGTTGTGTCTGCTACTGGATTTTTTTCACCCCCTTCGTAGTTTGAGCTTATTTCGCTGATTAATCGACTCTGGTAAGGGTTCTAGACTGGCAAGCAGTACTCAACACACGAAAGTGTTTCATAAGCTACTTCTTCGCCAATAAATTACATTCCCTTAAAATTTTTTCCAAAGAATCTGAGCCTTGCGTCAGTTTCTCCTACAGTTAATTTTATATTGTCATTCCACTTCAAGTATCTTCGGACGGCTGCTCCTGTCTAATGTTCCCCATGACTTCTCGTCAATAGTGAACTCTGATAGTAATCGATTCTACGTGTATTTATGCACTAAATGCAAAACATGTGGGACAACAGAAAAACTACAGGATTCCTGTCGTAACGGAGCAAAAAAGTACCGAGCTGTCTAGACAAGGGGTAGTCAACCTTTTTTACCTACAGCGCACTTTTGTATCACTGTTAGTAGTAAAGTCTTCTAATCGCTCACTAGCCTCACGGTAATGGTGATTTATAAAGTAGGGGAGTAACTTTATAACAAGGATAAAGCAGTTACAGAAAGTTAAAGCATATAATAATTGCTACTTATCAAATACTTCGTCAAATTTTGACGAAAACTTCATGAAATGTTTTCTTAACGCCTACAGCCCACCACGAAAACCTGAGCGCGTGCTAGTGGGCGGTAGATCATGTTGACAACCACTGGTCTCCTACTCCAGATTTTCTTTGCAGACAGAAATCAAAATATGAGAGGTTAAGCATCTGCAGGCTTCAAAAAACAAAGTTAGCATCGTGAAGGTAGCACGTGCTCTGCCCCTCATATCGTCCTTAAGTAGCAGGAAGTTGGAGAAAGAAGAGGAATCTGCAACCGATTATACGATTTTTAGTTGACCTGAGTGAAAGAAACAAAAGTAGCTGCATCTGTTCAGTTCAGAAAGGCAACACGAGCAGAGCAGCCTTCCTCTCCAGATAAACTCTTCGCTTAGTCGTACAACACGTTCCTAGTCTAAATAACAACCACTGCCTGATGCAAACGTAGACACGCAACAGTGTCACCAGAATTCACCCACGTACGTTGTATTTGTGACCCAGCACATAACGCGCTCTCCTACATTTCAAATTACTTTCCTTGTAAAAAGTTTGACGGAAAAATAGTTTCTGTTGATAGTTTAACATTCTTTTATCGTATGTCCGTAACGAAAATAATGGTAAACGCGAGAAGAAATTCAAGCCCTAAAAATCAGTTCCGTTACTCGAATAGCGACACACTACGGGTTTGCGCAGCCTGGGTGTCCCATCCGTTTTGTGGCCGTACCTTCAGAACAGAGCGTGGCCTTCTGGAGCGAAGGAGCCGAGACGCAGTGTCGCTGTAAGAGCCTTTTTATGCTCCGCTTAAAAGCCACCGACCTCGATTTCGCTTTCAGTGGAGCGCGTTGACAAGACGCGCACCGTCGTTAAAAGAGACTACACACTCCCAGCCTCACCGGCACGCTCCCGGAAACCCCAGGACCAAGCCTGCAGACCGGAAGGGGATCTTGACAGAGCACCAAAGTTTATGCTACACTTCAGAGCCGATCGTCCTAGCTGACACGACTAGTGAAAAATGCAGGTGTTTCCATTCAGGACAGCACACAACATCCGACATGCTCGATTAATTGTTGGATGTATTCCTACTTCTGTCATTCTCGGCAGTTTTGCCGTTTAATACTCACTCAAATACTATGGAAGTTACTCGTTCTATCTCTTAACCTATGTGCTGTCACCCTATCTCTTGTTCATGTCTATTTTCCACATGTTCCTTCGCTTTCCGCCTCGAATCTGTGGAAGATCAACTCCTTTACCTAATCAGACCGCTTAATATTAAGAGTCTTATACAGGGTGATTCCGTGATGACGTTACACAGTTTCGGCGATCATGGGAAAGGGTAAAGGTCTCAGTTTGATATAAGGAACGCTGGCTCGGAAACGACAGAGTCGAAAGTTACAAGCAAAAATCTTTCTGATATCTTCTACTGCAAGCTCTTTGATTTCCACATGTCGGCAGCAGATCGTACCGAACAAAATAAGAAAAAAAGTGCAGTAAAGATGGACTGTTTAGTGCATGGTTACTACGAGAGCGTCTATCAACAGTGTAACTAAAGCCTGGGGGAGACAAAGAATTAATGAAGAGTACCGAAACAAAAGGTTCATCATCTAGTACTTCATGTAGAACCGAAACAAAAGGTTCTTCATTTAGCAGTGCCGAAACAAAAAATTCTTCATCTAGCACTTCAGAAATGTCAAAGTTCCCGTCAAACTTTTACTATTTTGCAATGAAGTTCATCACCGAAGGAATGGATTTTATGCTTAATAAAGTATCATCCAGAATATGCTCCCTGATAAGCACAACCAGTTTTTAAGATATTCCTTGATTCAACTAGATATTACTTCTCAGCGAGGCGTTAAACCAACGATATTATACAACACGGGGTTAAAGAATGTACAGACTGCACTCTTTATTCGTATAAAGATATCTCTGCCGCCTTCGAATACGATTATGCGTAGTATTGCTATGTTATAGGCTACTAATTAGTCTCCCACTGGCAGATTATTACTGTGAAATTTAATCTTTTCTAAAAAAGTAAAACGATTCACGAAGTCACTGTCGCTTCCTATACTTAGTTCAGTCATTTGCACTGGATTGGATAGTTCGTGCGTCTGGCCAGCAGAGAATATCCAGGAACTATTTTTACATCTTGAGAAACGTTTGTATTACGGCGACCCAATATCCCTACTCCGGTGGTTCATGTGACATGACACGTCGGTTTAAGACATGATTGTGGCTGCACGACAGAAATTAACAGACTTTTAAAGCGGAAAGTTTGTTGGAGGAGCCAGACGCGTGGCACACTCCGTTTCGGAAATCGTTAGGGAATTATGTATACAGAGAGCCACAGCGTCAACTGTGTGCCGAGGTTACTGACTTTCAGAGACAACTTCTCACCACGGACAACGCAGTGGCCGACGGCTTTCACTTAACGACCGGGAGCAGCGAAGATTGCTGAGAGTTGTCGGTGCTTACAGAGAGGCAATACTGCGTGAAATAACACCAGACATCAATGTCGCACTTATCACGAACGTATCCGTTAGGACAGTGTGGTGAAATTTGGCGTTAATGGGCTATGGCAACAGACGACAGGTGCGAGAGCCTTTGCTAACAACACGATATCGCGTGCAGCGCCTCTCCTGGGCTCGTGGCCATATCGGTTGGAGCCTATAAGACTGGAAAACCGTCATCTGGTGAGATGAGTCCAGATTTCTGTTTGTAATGGCTGATGGTCAGTTTCGAGTGTGAAGCAGATCCCACGAAGCGATGGCCCAAGTTATCAACAAGGCACTGTGCAAGCTGGTGGTGGCTCCATAATGCTATGGGCTGCGTTCCCATGGAAATGGATTGGATCCCCTGATCCAACTGAAACGATCATTGACTGCAAATGTTGTGTTTGGCTTCCTGGAGATCATTTGCAGCCATCCGTAGAATTCGCGTTCCCAAAGAAGGATATCACAGCACGTGGCCACAATTTGTTTGCTATTGGTTTGAAGAACATTCTGGACAACTGAAGACCGCCGTCCAAGAAGGGGATGACTCAATTTCTCTCTGTAAACCAATTTTTTAATGCTGTGTAAAGGACAAAAATTGTGCTTCTTGCTTTCGTGACTACAAAGTAACCTTCAGATCATCACTCACAATAGCGTTTAGAATACTTTAAAATAGTTTTTTGTGCATTCTGAAAAATGAGTTACCCCATCCCTCACCGAGGTCTTCAGTTCGAGTTAGCCATCCAGGCAGTACGACATGAATCTCATCGCACGTTTATAGGACACAATCGAGAGGTCAGTTCGAACACAAAATACTGTACCGGCAACACTTATTAAATTCTGAATGGCTGTAGAGGCAGGATAGTTCAGTATTTCTGGAGGGGCTTCCAACCCCTTGCCACGTCGAGTTTCTCCACCACGCCGGTCAAAAGGATGTGGGACATGATATTAGGAGATATCCCATGGCTTTAATAACCGCAGTGAGTGTCTGGATGACATATTAGTGTAGTATTCTAAGAAACTTGGTGGCATATGTTGTCTTTACAAGTATTGTAGATGTATGAGAACTAAACCCTCTCTCTCAAAAAAATAAACAGTAAAAGAAATCACATGAATTTTTATTAATAACTAGAAGTAAAGAAAGGAAGATCGCGGTTTGACGTCTCGTCAACGACGAGGTCACAAGAGCCGCTTTGGTCAATGACGGAGAAACTGTACATACGCTAAAACATCCTGTGGTAAAACAGAATTTGAAATATGAGTGAATGCAAAGAATTAGAAACACTGCCGGCTACGTAGTTGCTGCTGACGAGTCCACGTGCAATGCAACTTCTCAGACACGCAACGAACCAAGGAAATAGTACGTATAAAAAATTGAATAAGTATTCAGAGGTAGTTACCTGGAATTTTTGTCACACCTTTGCACTGTAGTTTTCTTAGTGAAATTTCTTTAGTTTTTATCCAGCCATTGATTTATGACGATAGATAAAAATAGTTCTGTGATTTACTACCCCTTGTACCTCACGAAGAGACAAAATTGAACTGAGCGTGCAATTGGACGCTGCGTCGTTCATCTCAAAAATAAATTAAATCGAACCTCGTGAAATTTCATAAATAGGAGTCTACTGTAAACTTTAAGAAAGGGAAAATGGGTGTGTATGTGGGGAAGCTGTGTGTTCATAACCCTCAAATCACAGATAATAGTATGGAACAAATCCTCTAATAGCCACCGAAGTCTAGTTGATATACAGTTTAGTGAAAATAACTGTCAGTATTTCAAGTAAGCTTTGAAGATGTGCCGTTTGAAAAACACGCCAGTTGCATGATTTTTGTGCCCAGTGCGAGTAATGGTGACTATTTATAGTGTTGCCAATATTGCAGTCATATTTTTCTCTTCTCCGTTGGTAATTGACTAGCAATCTGTCCCTCGACGATTGAAAATACAGCACCACACAATATTTTATAATGCCGAAAAAAGAACGGCTCAACCTAAATAATTTAGACTTAAGTTCCGCAGTGCTGCAAATAACTTCCGAAATAGATTGGTTATAGGCGAGTGAAGCGAAATTGCCTGAAGGGAAGTGGTCTCGTTTTCATAAGAGCTAATGCAAATTACATCCTGACCGTTGCTCATTAACGCAGCAAATAGGTGGCGCAGCGCGTTACCTCGGCGGTATGCAGTCGTTAGGCGATCGCCGGCCGGAACACTCTCTAGAAGCGCAGATGTTGGCTTTCGGCAGCGGCTCTACCTCGCTGCCTCTCGTTTCGTACCGCTGCACAATTAGAGCATTCTTGCTTCGCTCCACAGCGCTCGGTATTTCTACCACCACCACCGCCCACCATACCTTGTCACTTAATATTTCCTCTCTTTCCGTGAAGCAACAAAGGTCAGCATCCCACATAGGCTACACAAACCCTCATTTATCTTACTTAACAACTGTTACTGCTTGAGCTTTTACTGACATTTAACTTTCAGTAGGAAGTCTTTCAGTTCTGAGACGAAATACGCTTTTTTTCTACAAAGACCTTTCCTTCTTCCGTACAAGTAGCACAGATGAAATTTATCAGTTTTTTCAAGAAATAAGGACTTTTTACTGGTGGTTTCTGTACAGGGTGATCCGTATATTATGTATGTGTCCGTGAGCACCTTTCTGTAGTGTACGTCAAAATAATGGGAGTTTACAGCTTCGGGAGGCACGCCTGCACTGTGTAGTTCACAGCGCAAATGTCACAAACACGTTGTACGCAGGTAATGCAAGATAACTCACTCGCACTGTCTACACTATTGCGTGAAACTGGGCTCTGCGCCACAGTAGTGCGTTCAGGCTCAGTGCGTCGTATGGTGTGCTAAATTTTCGATTGTCGTAGAGACAAAGCGAGCTTTCAGACTTCGTTACGTCATCGGCTCATTCGTTTTTTGCGGCGCAGATTGTCCGTGCCGTCAGTCACCTTGAATTAATGTGTCAACAGGACGGCGCTCCACCACACTGGGCTCACGCGAATAGGGCGGAAACAATTAGACCACATATTCAACGATCGCTGGACCTATCCCTTGGCCCCCTAGCAGCCACGATCTAACGCCTACAGATATGTGTGTGTGTGGGGGGGGGTGGGGGGTGGGGGGGGTCACTATGTCAAGTTATCAGTGTATGCGCAAAGACAGAATCTGGATGATCAACAGAGGCCCTACAGGGGTCTGTCAGCGAATCACTCCAGAAAAGGAACTCGCAACATTGACGCGAGGAATGCTAATGTGCTGCATTCGCAGTGGTGGAGATGTTGGGTGGTAATGTGCTGGGACACCCTGTACATATTGCGCAGAAGGCACTACATTACAGAAGTGGCATTGATGATTGAAATACATGCATGTAATTACGTACAAATTGGATGGTACGTGAAAAGATCATAATAGCGTCTCGTAAGGGATCATAAAAGCACGCCATAAGGGAGAACAAATAAAACTGTTTTAGATTACTGAGGGGAAAAATTTAAAGAACTGCAAAGATTTGATAATGTCTCCTGAAGTTACATTGCACTACCCTCCGTTTATACGATGGCTTGCAAAATTTGATGGGCATGCAATGCGTAGATATAGGACTACCGCCGTACTTAAAAGCGTTGTTTCCTTACAACTAGCAACAAGAACCATTGTTTTCCTCGTGTCCTGCATTGAAGTGTTCAATGTTTTACCACATAGCTGTTGCGCCTCCCTCTCACTATTGTGGATGTTGTCCGTAGAATATATTTGCAAAATAACTTATTTCATATCTTGAACCAAGGCTTCAAATCTTTCAAGTCAAATGCCATTCTAAATTCACACATCCATGACGAGAACACTCTTTCCTTTTTCGTGTTCTGTCGAGTTTTGAGTCAGGTGTCTTCTAAAATTTTCGGCTCAATACTGGGCATCGTCAGTACTCGCATTGTTTTCAGCGACAGATACACACCGATCGGACAATCTAAAATGTGTGCCGCATCCTGCATCTCACAACAATCACAAAAAAGCCGCTGCCATCTTGGAACGGCTACCTTGACGGCTTTGTCTTGCGTGAATTTCTCAATTTTCCTGGCGAATCGAACGTTCAAACAAATATCGGGTTTGCAGCCGGTCGTCGTTCAGTACGTTCCAGGACATTTCTGCTGAGCACGTGCCAGCCTTCCTCAGTGAGCCATCTAAGAATAACGAAGACCACCTTTTACAACATACATCGCGCTGTTACGATCACTGCCCGGCCACACCACCCGGCGGCAGCGCCCTCCCTGGTGGAACTGCGAAACTCAGCTGTCCTCCGCGTTGCTGCTTGCACGGTCCTTGGCGCACTGTCGTCTTCGATTGTAGCAAATCTTGGAGATTATAGGGTTCTACGCATTGTCCGGCTGGTAGCCGCTCTCAGTTTAATCGGATTTTCCGTCGAGTGTATTTCCGTGGATTCCTTAATAATGGAGTATCAAAACGATGTTGCAGTGGTCAGAATATTTGTGTTATCGTACTCCATTGAATGTCCAGTGAAATTAGTGTTCGGCAGTAGCGGACGTGTTTGGTTGCAAAAGGCGAGTACAGCGTTGATGTTCAGCGCAGCGTTCTTTCACAGTGCCTGTGGTATGACCATAGTTGTTCTCCACAAAAACTACGGTTCGATGTTTTTGGCACAGTACGTAAATGACCAAGTAAATGGTAGGATTACTGATAATATTAGTAGAGAAAGATACGTAAATGAATGTCTAGGAGTGAAAATGGAAGCCGACGACTTCCCCTTGTTCTTTTGTTTCCCACGTAATTAGAAACGTGCATCATTCAATGTTACTCCATTGTGTATCTATAGCATTGCAGAATATAAATTGCATTTTATAAGTAATAAAAATCAGTTGATCGCGTAACTTCTGCGGTTTTCGTAACCAAAGCAATTACTTTTAATGTAATTGCAGTTTGCATGCCCAAATATAGGAAAGTGTGCAATGATCATTTTTTTTGTACTCAATCGAACGTTCTTCGCCATGATCAAAGGCAAGATTTTCTATTGATAAATGTGAAAGCTATTTATGAATAACAGAAACGTCTTTATGTACGTTCGACGAAGAGTACTGAAGCTGTGTTTGACATATTTTTGTTTTGCGGTTTTATTTTACATTTTTGTTGCGGAAACTGCATTTTCTAACTCTACGTGACAAATCTGTATCTTCTCCTTTAAAAAAAGTTTGCATCACCCATGGTTCCCCGAACTCCTGGAGACAGACGTTGACTGTGGATATTCCATCACAGACATAGTCCCTTTAGAATGTTCAGAGATGTCGCTAAACCCGCCCAAAGATGTAAACAACCACACATGAGCAGCGCCTATTAGACGGAGGGGGTACGACAGCCGATCAGTTCCAGTCATTCCACCAGGAAGGAGATACACGGCTCGTGTTGTGTGTAGTTCAACCATGCCTAGACCGTCAATACCGCGGTTCGATCGCATCCGCATTGTTACTTTGTGCCAGGAAGGGCTCTCAACAAGGGAAGAGCCCAGGCGTCTCGGAGTGAACCAAAGCGTTGTTGTTCAGCCATGGATGAGATACAGAAACACAGGCACTGTCGATGAGATGCCTCGCTCAGGCCTGTAAGGGCTTCTACTGCAGTGGATGACCGCTAACTACGGATTATGGCTCGGAGCAAGCCTGACAGCAACGCCACCATGTTGAATAATGCTTTTCGGGCAACTACAGCACGTCATGTTATGACTCAAACTGTGCATAATAGGCTGCATGGTGCACAACTTCACTCTCGACATCCATGGCGAGGTCCATCTTTGCAACCACGACACCACGCAGCGCGGTAGAGATAGTCCCGACAACATGCCAAATCGGCCACTCAGGATTGGCAACACGTTGTCTTCACGGACGAGCGTCGTATATGCCTTCAACCAGACAATCTTCGGAGGCGTGTTTGGAGGCAACCCGGTCAGGCTGAACGCCTTAGACATACTGTCCAGCGAGTGCAGCAAGGTGGAGGTTCCCTGCTGTTTTGGGGTGGCATTATGTGGGGCCAACGTATGCCGCTGGTGGTCATAGAAGGCGTCGTAACGGCTGTACGATACGTGAATGCCATCCTCCGACCGATAGAGCAGCGTATTGGCGAGTTATTACTCTTCACGGACGACAATTCGTGCCCCTATCGTGCACATCTTGTGAATGACTTTCTTCAGGATAACGACATCGCTCGTCTACAGGGGCAGCACGTTCTCCAGACATGAACTCTATCGAACAAGCCTGGTATAGATTGAAAAGGGCTGTTTATGGACGACGTGACCCACCAACCACTGAGGGAACTACGCAGGTTCGCCGTTGTGGAGTGGAACAATCTGGACCAACAGTGCCTTGATGAAATTGCGGATAGTTCGCCACGACGAATACAGCCATGCATCTGTGCAAGAGGACGTGCTACTGGGTATAAGTGGTACCGGTGTGTACAGCAATCTGGACCACCACCTCTTGAAGGTCTTGCTGTATGGTGGTACAACATGCAATATGTGGTTTTCACGAGCAATAAAAAGGGTGGAAATGATGTTTATGTTGATTTGTATTCAAATTTTCTGTACAGGTTCCAGAACTCTCGGAAGCGACTTGATGCAAAACTTTTTTTGATGTGTGTATATCCTCACTCACTTTTGGGTCATCGCGTCCTGTTTTCAGGTGAGTCTAGTAGAACTTTAATGGTATACGTAATGAAAGCGATCGTTATGAGATAGCACACGATAAGTATGCAACGTACCCAACGTATCGGTAACGCTGGTACGACCTTAACTGACAAAATCTACTAGATAACTACCACATGCTACTCTTACTTATGACTGTCTGCGGAAAACCACAATAATTTTACAACTCCAGGTCTGACATACTTAAATCATACCACATTGGGAAGATGTTTTGTAAATTACAGCCTTCAGCAGAAAGAAACTGTTCTTCATCGATCTCAGAAGGTGAACAATCTTCGATGGTGGACGGGAAACCACACTCATCTGAAAGATTCGGAGGGTTCTTGGTATCTTAAACGAAATAATCTACAAAAATAAGAAAAGCTAAAGATTTTTCCACCGTGTTCTCCTCTTTATCCACTTTCGTGTTCTTGCTTGAAGTCGGTAGTTCCTGTTAACCAACCGGGTAGCATTTACACTAAACACTCTTGAGATGGGCAATCTTTTCAGCAAAATACCTAGATCTAGACTGTGAGCTCTGTGTGCAAGTATTTTAGGCATGCTTACAAGTTGCGACGAGTGATAACTGGACACCTGTGAATACGAATCAGTATGATGCTGATGATAACTTGAATGCGCCAAGAAAGGCAGGCAAACATGTTTCTCTATTTCCATAGTGAACCGGATAACATTACGAATGGAGCTGAGGGATGTAGAACTCCATAAATTTATTTTCTCCATTAGGGCACATTATGAGAGAATCGTCCACATACCTCCAAAATACAGTGAGTTCAAGAGCAGCTGATTCAAAGGCTCTCTACTCGTGTAACACGTGATCGTATTCTTTTGAAGTTCCTCGAGAGTTTCCCACTCGTTAGGCACCTGTCGACTCAATTTCTTGCGCTGAGTACAATTACCCAGTCTGCAAGCCATTCACGGAAAGCAGTAACCTGGAACGCAAGTGCCTCCAGACGGCTGTGGTTGCACCGTGCACGCCCGTGACTAACACTAACAGCTATGGTAGATTCAAACAGACCTAGTTAACTCAGCCTGCACAAAAACGTTTGTACTTCTCAGAAATACTGTACCGTCGCTTAGATTACAAGACAACATTCGGAACGCTCTTAAACTGCAGAGCTTAAAGGTCATTTTCATTGCGATAGTCTTACGTTAAGGAATATGGCAATTAAGTTAGGAAACTTGATCAGAAGAAGAAATTGTGAGAAATCATGGGCTTGTAATAAGAAAAACCGCAAGTATTGTCCACAAGGCAACACTTGTCCTTAATTCCCATTACGCTCATCGGAAAAAAAACATACTGAATAGTAGCTACTGTAGAGAAACGAAAGAAGTTCTGTCGTTAGAAAAACTAAATTTGTAATTTCTTGACACACTGAACTTTTATTGAGACTTGGAGGGTTCAGAATCCCCTTCGGCGTTCTAAAGTCAAATTTACAGTGCTTGTCTAAACCACTTCAGCGAGTACAGGGGCAGTTTCTTTGAACAAACCACCGCCAGTTCACCTCCCCACTATTTTCAGATTGACCAAGAGTCCAGTCCCGACTTAACGACAACAGGATATTAAAGTTTGAGCTTACGTCTTTAGTTTCGTGTCTCAACAGCACAATCCAGGTTATTTGCGGCAAGAGGGTTTCTCTTGCCAGAGATGCGAATGAGTGGAACAGCGGCATCCTGTGACGATGTCATCATCACTACAAGAAAAGTAGAATTCTCTTTAATAGAATTTAGCGTTCTATAATTACAGTTCGACTTACAGGTCAGGAGCACTCGTACACAGCGGAAACCTAGGCAACCTTCACACATCACGTGAAATTTTCGTTGTCTGATGCATCACAGAAATTTTTACAATCATATTCTACATATGTAAACATAAATTCTCCGTAAATATGAATAACACTATGTTATCTATCTTCTACTGTTTCATCTAAGACCTGAAAAGTCGTAGGTGACTATTTTTCTTGATTAAGTTCACTGTGGTATTGACTGGAATACTCTTTCATATTCTGAATGTGGCAGGGGTCAAATACAGAAACCAAATGGTAGTTCCAAGAGTCGAGAGGCATGAAAGGGAAGCAGTCGTTTGGAAGGGAGTGAGACAGGGTTGTAGTAGCCTATCCCCGATGTTATTCAATCTGTATATAGAACCGGCAGTAAAGGAAACAAAAGAAAAATTCGGAGTAGGAGTTAAAATCTATGGAGAAGAAATAAAAACTATGAGGTTAGCCAACGACATTGTAATTCTGTTAGAGGCAGTAAAGGACCTGGAAGGACGGTTGAACGGAATGGATAGTGTCTTGAAAGGAGAACATAGGATGAACATCAACAAAAGGAAAACGAGGCTAATGGAATGTAACCGAATTAAACCAGGTACTGCTGAGGGAATTAATTAGGAAATGAGACACTTAAAGTAGTAGACGAACTTGCTATTTGGAGAGCAAAATAACGATGGTGGAAGTAAACAGGATTCAGAATTTAGACTGGCAATGTCAAGGAAAACATTTCTGAAGAAGAGGAATTTGTTAACATCTAGTAGAGATTTGTCAGGAAGTCTTTTCTGGAAGTATTTGTATGGAATGTAGCTATGTATGGAAGTGAAACATGGACGATAAATAGTTTAGAAAAGAAGAGAATAGAAGCTTTCGAAATGTGGTGCTACAGAAGAATGCTGAAGATTAAATGGATAGATCATGTAACTAATGTGGAGGTACTGAATAGAACTGGAGAGAAGAGGAATTTGTGGTACAACCTGACTAGAAGAAGGAATGAGTTGGTAGAAAACATTCTGAGGCATCAAGAGATCTCCAATTTAATATTGCAGGGCAGCGTGGAGGGTAAAAACCGTAGAGGGAGACCAATAGATGAATACACTAAGCAGATTCAGAAGGATGTAGTCTGGAGTAGGTACTTGGAGATGTAGTGTGCATAGGATAGAGTAGCATGGAGAGCTGCATCAAACCAGTCTCTGGACTGAACACTACAGCGACAACAAGTAGTACACTATATGTTAAACCTACCAGTTCTAGTATTTTTATTACTTTTATTCGCTGCCCTAATGCCTGAAAGGCGATCGATGGATTGGATTTACGCAACAAAATTGCAGAGAGATAAAACAGAATGGGGAAAAGCAAGAAAAGCGAAGGTTACAGAAGGCGCCGAACACAAGAGTTGTACTAAACTTTTCTACTTACCGTTTATGACAGAAGACCAGACAGTGTACGCAACATTTGAATTTCGAAACCAGTCAACTGTTAAAAACCCATTAAATAATATCCGCAGGGTGTCGTGTAATCAACTATCTTTGGCATTCTACAATACTCTTAGACAACAGGGTTCTTCGGCATCATGTAGAGTTTTCATATGGAAGTGTGTGCAGATTAATGGCTGAAAACCGCAGTACGTAACTATTCACTTCTGAAACGTCGTTCAGATATTACACTAAATTTACATTCGGGGCATTCAAGCAAGAAAAGTCTCATCTGATAAGCTTTTGAACTGTGACATTGTTTTACGGGTAATCAGCACGTTGTAGAAAGACTGGAACTGTGTAATGCTCTAGAAAATTAAACTTTCCACTACCGAATAAACAGTTTGCTTCGATTTTACTTCAGTTTCTGACACCCATTGCCGAAAAGGGCGTGAAAACGAATTCTGATCCGGTCTGTCATATTGATGGAATCGTTGGGTAAGAGATCTACACAAAACACGAGTAAATTGAACGTTGTCTTCTGATCGGTTCCTAAGGAGTAGTATTTCTAAACTAACATTCTGTTCCGAACACCGTATCTTTCAACAAGTGCTCTGAACTTACTTGGAGAGGCTGTGCGCCTCAGATGCTTCGAATTATTTGTCCGGTAACTTAGCTCGTTGCATAGCCATACAGAATATGCAGGTAGGACTGGGACGTAATTCTGAGAAAATGAACTTTCTCGCTGGGGGGGGGGGGGGGGGGGGGTGCAAATCTGTAGTTAGCAACATGTTTTATGTCTGAAGTTATTGTTACCGTTAGTAAAAAGAACATTAGTCACTACATTTTCTGAGTATCACTGCGTAGATAATTGCACTAGTTTGCTGAAGATACCTAGGAGACACATCTATAAATGACATTGGAAAAGAGGTTTGTCAGGGACCAAAAGTAATTAGCCTTACCTCGCCTCATCTCGTCTTTCCAAGCAGAGAGAAAGAACTCTGTAAAAGTTGAGCTTCGGCGAGATAACTGTTAGTTCAAACGAAGAGGGAAGATTCGAAGTGTGATTATGAAAAAAAAGTTTCCTGTGTTCCTACAAAATATATAACAACTGTCTACAGAATTAAATAAATAGCCTATAGCTAATGGCTTGACGTACAGATGCACAGCTCTGAGAAAAGCGTGAGTTTTAGCTTAGTAAGAAGCCCTTTATCACTTGTCAGTAATGTAGGCGGCAGCAACGCTGGTTGCCATGGAAACTGAGAGCACTCACTCACGATGTAGCTCATTGTGAGATTCTATCGAAATTCAGGCGAGACGAAGGAGGGCAGACGGCCTTCATTAGCTAATTGTACCACTCGGGCGCCGAGCCGTCCGGACGACTCGTGGCGTGCCGCACTTCACGGTTAGACCTGCGGCTGCGGTTCCAGTGGTGGCGGAGCTGGCCAATACACCCACGCGCTCAGCGTATATGATATGTCATACTACTGTTCGAAGTACAGCAATATTGCGCTGTCTCCAAACGACAACAGCAGAGCTACAAATCTGAAAATAACATGTCCACCGTAAAGCTGAAATGTTGCTCATTGGAATTTGACAGATTCTTTGACAGTCCTTTCAGTTATAATACATGAACGGAATAGCTTGTATTTGCTTCCTAACAATAACTTGAATACATGCTCAGTTCATATTATAAAGACATTATATCGGCACAAACAATGTCTGAAATATGTAGCCTACAAGCAAAAGATATCGCTTAATTTAAATTCCTAATATATGCAGGGAAAAAAACTGCCTTAAATCACAATTTTGAGTGTCCATCAAAATCTAGGATGCATTTCGAGCATTTAAGGCCTATTATCGTGAGACTGATAACCTTATACCTTCGAATTCGTTTCGTAACGCACACAGGTATTAAAAATATTAACGTTCATAAGTAAACCAGTGTAACGTGCAGACACTGAGTTTTAAAACGCAAACTATTCGTGCCTCAAATCTATGAAACTGAATATAGAACCAAATCAGAACTAACTGCTGCTTACAAACAATGAAATTATGACTATGTTTATATGCAGTGCATTCGCAAATTACGAATACGATACTATCACAGCTATACAATTTACTGGGAACTAATGAAAATTTGTGCAGGACTCGAACCCGTATTTCCCAGTTTACGGGAGGGGTCACCTTAACATCTTCGGCTATCTGAGAACGCTTCACGGGCAGACCCAAACTTCCGTGATTCCTGCACAGGGAGAAACTCCCTTAGTTTTCTCGCCTTAATTTTTATATGAGATATGTCAGTGCGGCATCTTTAAACTTAAATGCAGTGCTCAAGCGGACACTTATGTCTGTTCGAAGAAACATTGCATCGAACTTTACAGACATTGTCAAATACAGAAACTGCACTAACATATGATTATGCTAGACAGCTGAAAAATGATTTTCAGAACTCGAAATACATTATATATTTTAATGAAGAAGACGATGCGATTAAAGGCGGATGCTTCTAACCTTTCACAAAAAAAATAAAATAAAATTTGCTCTCTCGTAAGGTAAATTTCAAAATGATTTTTTTCAGGTTTTGGGAAACAAGATTGCTTTTTGTTGTCACATTTGACACGTGGCTGTATCGTTTACTCACGGTAGTGCTTTGGCCCTCGGCTCGTAGGAACTAGTTCTACTCCTGCTAGTTAAAATGCACTTTTCTCACCAACACTTAGCTAGTAATTTCAGTCGAGTTGGTGGCGTTCTGTTCCAGAAACCAAACATTACGACAGTGATCTGCGGTCAATCACGAACTTCTGACCTCTATTTCATGCAGTGGAAGAGCACGTGCAACTTTTCATGGAATTCGCATTGGATGGCGATGCGAAGTTTGAAGATCGTCTTTACGGTATTCAGTACTAGTTATCAAAGTCCTAGCTGTAAGTTCCACCTTCTCTCTTCTCATCAAATCCATAATAGTAAAGTGAAAGACAATTAACACTATGCGACGCTGCACAGGCATTCATTAGTAATCCATGCTACAATGCAGCATGTCTTCGAACAGCAGGTCGGACGAAAGCAGAGGCATACTGCCACTAGGATCTTTCCAAGAAAATAACGTGTAACGGGCAAAGAGTCATTACCGGCACCCAGACTTCAGTCAGAGATCAACAGTCTGAACATAGCGATCACCGCCGTTGTGAGACAGTGAATTGTTTTCACGCTGTGACTCTTACGCTTGTCTCAGTAATAAAATCTTATTTTACTTTTTCGGAAAATACTCACTTGATTTCCTTAAAACATAAAATTCAAATAGATATTGTATAGGACATTTTATGAAGTCTGTAGATCACGTACGTTGTGGTGTCTTCCTGTCTCTCAGCCCAACTAATTAATAGGCTTTATCTAGTCGTCTAGACGAAATATTCAGCTTCAGCGGCTTTGACATGTTGCCAACTGCCTCAAGTTAGTGTATTTTCATAGCTTCAGAGTATTCAGTGGTCACGTATTCAGGTGGAGTTGGCTTTAAATTCCCATGCGGTAATCGTTATTTGTAACCTTCCCTCAGTTTCCCAAGCTAGTCCTTGTGAATGTCGATTAGTTCCTTCACCTTCTCATGCTTCTTATTATTTTATTCCACCACATTTAGTACACACTCTCTATTCCACCAACTTTTATTCCTTTACTTAAGAGGTAAGAGGATCGCTTGAATTTCTCCACATAATTAATGGATTTGGTATGGCATCAAATGTAGGATCAAATGAGTCTTTACCATTGTTTAAGATCATACGTAACATACATTTATTCAGCTTGTATCCCGTTTAAGAAGATAAGAAGAATCGTAACGAAGTGTACCGCACAATAAAACATCACACCAGTTGATTGGCGTAAAATTCTAAGCAAACGCTTAGTTTTAAATGTTTTATCTAAGCTGCCGCTCAGTGGAGGCGACAACGAAGATAAGGTTCTAAAAGACCATAATAATATTCTGAAAATAATCAAATAAATCTGGTTTTCACATACGCGTTTGTCGCATAGCATCAGCTCATCAGAATACACGTAAAAGGGAAATAATATCCCCAGCTGTCTTACAGACACATCGGAAAGTTTTACATCAGCTCGGTTACGAGAGTTCCGGAAACTGTACAGGAAATTCGGATAGAATCAACATAAACATCATTTCCGCCGTTTTTATTGCTCATGAAAGCCACACATTGCATGTTGTACCACCATACAGCGAGACCTTCAGAGGTGATGGTCCAGATTGCTGTACACACCGGTACCACTAATACCCAGTAACACGTCTTCTTGCACTGATGCATGTCTGTATTCGTCGAGGCATACTACAAGAAGTTCATCAAGGCACTGTTGCTCCAGATTGTCCGACTCCTCAACGGCAATTCGTCGTAGATCCCTCAAAGCGGATGATGGGCCATGTCGTCCATAAACACCCATTTTCAATCTATCCCAAGCATGTTCGATAGGGTTCATGTCTTTAGAACGTGCTGCCCGCTCTAGTCGAGCAATGTCGTTATCCTGAAGGAAGTCATTCACAAGATGTGCACGATGGGGGCGCGAATAGTCGTCCACGAAGACGAATGCCTCGCCAATATGTTGTCGATATGGTTGCTCTATCGGTCGTAGAATGGTATTCACGTATCGTACAGCCATTACGGCGCCTTCCCTGACCACCAGCGGCGTACGTCGGCCAAACTAAATGCTACCCCAAAACAGCAGGGAACCTCCAGCTTGCTGCACTTGCTGGACAGTGAATCTAAGGCGTTCAGCCTGACCGGGTTCCCTCCAAACATTTCTCCGACGATTGTCTGGTTGAAAGCATATACGACACTTATCGGTGAAGAGAACTTGATGCCAATCCTGAATGACCCATTCGGCATGTTGTTGGGTCCATCTGTACAGCGCTGCATGGTGTCGTGGTTCCAAAGATGGACCTCGCCATGGACGTCGGGAGTGAAGTTGCCCATCATGCAGCCTGTTGCCCACCGTCTGTGTCGTAACACGACTTCCTGTGGCTGCACGGAAAACATTTAACAAGGTGGCGTTACTGTCAGGGTTTTTACGAGCCATAATCCGTAGCCTCCAATAGTAGCCCTTAGGCGGCCTAAGCGCGATATGTCATCGACAGTTCCTGCCTCTCTGTATCTCCTCCATCACCGAACAAAATGGCTTTGGTTCACTTCGAGACGCCTGGACACTTCGCTTATTGAGAGCCCTTCCTGGCACAAAGTAACAACGCGGACGCCATAGAACCGCGGTATTGACCGTCTAGGCATGGTTTAACTACAGACGATACGAACCGTGTACCTCCTTCCTGGTGGAATGACTGGAACTGGTCGGCTGTCGGACCCCCTCCGTCTAATAGGCGCTGCTCATGCATGTTTGATTACATCTTTTGGAGGTTAAGTTACATCTCTGAACAGTCTAAAGGGACTATGTCTGTGATAAAATATCCGCAGTCAACGTCTTTCTTCAGGAATTCTGGGAACTGGGATGATGCAAAACGTTTTTTGATGTGTGTATATTTCCGCTATGACTCTGTAAAGCTCTTCGGAATCATCGAAAATGACAGTATACGTTGTTAATAACGAACTGCAGCTTTGGCTTGAATTGGCGAATTATCTGCGTGCAACATGCAACCAGTTGCTTTAAAAAAAGTGATAAGTTTTAGTGTACCACTACCTGGTTGCAAGCCACTACACCCCCCCCCCCCCCCCCCCACACACACACACACACACACAAAGCGTGCGTGACCCTAACGCCTAGTTGCACATGGGTCAGATAGTGTTCCTGTAATATTTTTGATAATGAGCCTTCAGAGGGTTGAAAACTGGTCAATGGTACAACAAAATCGTATCAAATTTTTAAAAAGGGACTAGTTGCATATTATATCCACATAAATCGTCAATAGACATCCTTGCTGACTACAAACTACAAAGGCAACCATTAGAAAAATCAAAATCGATACAAACTGTACCGAATTAAAGAGTATTAGATAGTCTTCAGCGTCAAAAACTGTTAATGTTTTTCCTTACGAATATTCAGATAAGGACTGTTGCCAAGAGGCTTTCCGTCATTTTATGCTCAGAATCAACATTCCCTGACACTTTGCTCAAAGACGCAGGTCAGCTTGCAACCCTTCAGAGCCGGCTGCCGATATTGCTGTGGTAATCCGGGCTCGTGTCGGTTCCTACCCCAAGAGACGCGCGGCTGCGGCCTCTCAGTGGAGCCTTATGAGCCGACTGGGGTGTGCTCTCCCTCGTGAAAGCAGGGGCCGCCCCGGGATCCCGGATCCCTGCAGCTGGCCGGGCCCGCCTGTACACAAGCTCACGCACTAAACAACTCTCTCTGCCGTGAGACACATCCCTAACTCCCTTTCTATCACAACAGTGCTTTACTACTACGGTTTTTAAAAATATTGTTTCTGTTTAAGTTCATTGGCGTTTGGCTTACACACTATGCAACCACAAGCTCATTGAATATGTAAAAGTCTAATGATTAAAATATTTAAGAAAGAACATAAGAAGTAAATAATAGCTGATAACAAATAACGACATATCGTGGTAACTCTGAACAGTTGCAGTACTTTTAAATTATTGAGGAAAGAATGGTAAAGAATATTTCAAACACACTAATTTATTCTGATGTGGAAGTACCATTATTATTTGGTTTTATGATAGCGCCCATGCAGTAAAGAATAAGGAATATCTAGGCAGGGCCCTATCTCCGCGAATCGATTTTAAATTCTAGTACTGGCCCTGCTTTCCTCAACACAGATTCAGCTCACCCCTTGTAGCTCAGGAACCTACGGGCTGATGTAGAATCGGAACCACCTTACAATTTGATATGCAACTGAAGATCATGGAGGACAAACGAGAAAAAATATGGCCGGAGTTCTATGGCACCGAAGCAATGACGAACCGGTCATCGACAGCACCAAACTTCCAACAGCGACATGTCGTAACTGGACTTTCTATTCACGGCTTTCATCATCTAATCTGCAAAAACAAAACTTAATACGACCCAATCACAACATGGGTATGTGAACTGTGTAACGAAGCCTGTGAAGGATATCACATAGAACTGTGCAGGAAAAGTGGAAATCGATAAATGAATATGCAAAAATGTAAGTGTGAAATGTTAGGCAAAATAACTGTATATATGGCTATTTGGCTGCAATTTTATTAAATAAAATTTGATATCGAAAGTAGTTGTCTTACGTGTCTCCACCTGTCTTACGTGGGGAATAGACCGTTTTTTTATTATTATTGACAAAAAGGAAGTTACTTCACAAGTAATACAAAACCATCAGTTGTTCATATCACCTCATGTCAATTGTAAAAACTTTCGCACCACTGGGAAGACTAGAGCTTGCCTTTCGTTTTGCTATAGACGTAGTGGGAACATTATCCCATTCATAGGAGCTCATCGAAGTCTAGATTTCAAGGATGCCCCCGACTCTAGCACTTCACAATATTTCTTCGTCAGCGACAGATAACGGGATGGCTCTTAATCAAAGGCGTCATTAATGCATTATGTTGCACATTTTCAAGCTAAACTTTCCTTTCATTGGTGATGAAAGGATGTGCATCGATGTGAAGTTACACAATAAAACCAAAATTGACGTAAATTTCACAGTTCATGAGCTCAAAGATCGTAGGCAACTTTGGAGTACTATGAGCCAAATAAAACTATCTAAAACAGTGTCATTCATATGAGCGACTTCTCATTACCACAAGAAATAATTCTTTAAAAAAATATATTAATTCCGTTGTCCCACAGCCTGCGACCAACACCACCAAATGTGATTCTGATCACATGCCAGCAGAACCTCGAGTCAGTATCATTTAGCGGTCGGTCAATCAGTCTTAACTAACTTGCCTGCAAACGTCTACATGAATACGGTACACCACGAAGTTGCCTTCTGTGTAGTTTGGCGAGCACCTCATCCACATTTATTCGCAACAAAGCAATTCGTAAATTCTATTTACTTATGGGTAGCAACACCTGCACAATTTGAATGTTTGAATTGGTTATTGGGATCGATATTGGATGTCCCTATTATGCTCACTAACGTGTAAGTACGGGTTCTCTCACCAGTTATTGGTACAGTGACGATTTGGAGTTTTTATAGGATAGAAATATAAAATCAAACAAGCTGAGATCCGGTAATATTTGGCAAAAGAAACAAAATCCTGCCGCGCGGGATTAGCCGAGCGGTGTTAGGCGCTGCAGTCATGGACTGTGTAGCTGGTCCCGGCGGAGGTTCGAGTCCTCCCTCGGACGTGTGTGTGTGTGTGTGTGTGTGTGTGTGTGTGTGTGTGTGTGTGTGTGTGTGTGTGTGTGTGTGTGTGTGGTTCAGTAGTGTGTAAGCTTAGGGACTGATGACCTTAGCAGTTAAGTCCCATAATATTCCACACACATTTGAACATTTTTTGAAACAAAACCCTAGTCGACACTAATGCCAGCCTAATGAGCTACACTTCCCTAAGATTCTCCCAATATACCGAAGTCCACCATTCGTCTTCCCTACTACCGGCCTTACGTGCCATACGTTACATTTCATATCGCTTCGCAACGTTACGCCTAGACGTTTAACAGTTTTTACTATTAAGCAGCACATCATAAATACTGTATTCGAACACTGCAGGGTTTTTTCCTACTCATCTATAGTAACTAATATTCTTTCTACATTTAGAGAAAGTTTCCATTCATCACACAGAACAGAGATTCTGTCTAGGCCATCGTGTCTCTTCCTACAGCTACACAATGATAGCACTTTCCCATATAGTTCAGCATCAGCAAACAGTCGCAGATTGCTGCTCACTCTATCCGTCAGACCATTTATGCATATAGAGAACAACAGCGGTTCTATCGCACTCCTGTGGGGCACTCCTGAAACACACTTGTCTCTAAGCACTCGCCGTCGAAGACAACGTACTGGGTTGTGTTCATAAAGAAGTATTAGAGCTACTCAGCCAGCAAAAGGGCAAATGGCAAAGCTGAGTTTCACACGAGCGATACTTTCTAAATTCGTACTGGTTTGTAGACAGATGCTTTTCTTCTTAAAGGAAATTTATTATATTCCAACTTACGCTCCAGAATTACGCAGCAAACCGATGTTAATGATGCTAGTAATTTTGGAGTTTTTATATTACCCTTCTTACATACAGGAGTCACTTGCGCTTTTTCAAGTCGCTTGGTATGTTGAGCTAGGCACTAGATTTGTGATAATTGTAAGCTAAGTTTAAGTTCTACTGCCGAAGAGCACTTTCTGGGCGACTTATTTGTTTCGAACTGTTTGTTGCTTATCAGCGCCTGGGTTGCCTATATCGATGTCTTCCACATGGGAGTCTGTGCGACAGTCAAACGGCGGTGTGTCTGTGGGATGAATTTTTAAACGTGAAATTTAAAACATCAGCTTTCCTGTTTTCTATTGCCACACCAAGCTGGTTGACGAGTGACTGGATAGAAGCCTTTGAACCACATAATGATTTAACGTAGGATCAGAAAGTTCTCGGCAAGACCTTTTGCTAACATGTGACAGAAGAAGTTGTTTGCTTCACGCATCGATCTTTTTACAGATGCATGAATTTTTAGGAACTTTTGCCTGTATACGTTTACGGGTTCTTCTTTGAACCGAGAGTGACACAATATCTGCTTGATTAGCATTTTTCGAATTTACTAACTTAAACGATATGAGCAAGGAGAGCATGACGTTATGTATGCCATCATAAACGGAAGAGGATGATCTCATAGGGAGGAATGCAACAGTGAGTGGTGAGCCGCTTGCGAAAGATCGTTGTTGTCTCGAAAGTAGCAGAACAACTTTTAGATGCCCAGTTGTAATGAGGATTCCTCAGCGTATTTTGCTAAATATATGTTTCCCCATGGTGCTTCATTAGAAAAAGTTATTTATGGTAAGCTTCTGTGGGACCAAACTGATGTCATCGGTCCATGAACTTACAGAACTTAATCTAACTTAAACTAAGTTACGCTAAGGAACGAACACGCACGCGCGCTCGCACACGCACACGCGCTCGCACACGCGGGAGGACTCAAACCTCGGACGGAGGAAGCCGCGCGAACCGTGACAAGACGCCTAAGACCACGCGCCTACACCGCGTGGTGCTTCATTGGACTACTATGCAACTACGCTAAGCAACAATGTTTTGTGTGTTAGACGCATTATCTGCACGTGTCAAGAATTTGCTAAGTTTTGATTATCAGATGTAACGTTCATTCGATTAAGAGGTCATTAGTCAGGACGTTACCAAATATCATCTGAGAAGTTCGTATCCAACTGCATTTAATATGGAGGCATTGAGGAAGCAGGAACGTCGATGTATCATATCTTGCTATAGGCAACGTGCATAAGGAATTGTTGCTAAGGTCTTAAAATGACCAATGGCTTAACACTGATAAGGAACACGCAAAAAAATACGAATTCAGAGTGCGAATTGTTCTCCAAAGTTTTTTATTGATAATGTATCTCGTGATAAGAGCGCTGTCGCCTGCTTTCGGGAAAAAGGTTCTAGTACCGTTTGCGAAAATGCTCGTCAGTTAATGAGGGAATGTGTTTTTCGTAAGGGGGCAGAGGGAGAGGGAGTCGATTTTTTATCTTGTGGTTTTTTCATTATTTTTTGTTATTAAAGGAAAACATCCGGTCAAGGACGCGACAGATCTCTTCTCGATCCATTAGAGTTTCAATTATTTCTTGTCAATAGGCTGTTCAGTAATTTAATCACATAAGAATATTAACGGTGTGTATGTAGTTAATATAAATGTGATTCGTTGCAAAACATCTACGTCGCGTCGTCGTAGTTGTTGCCCTTCTCCGTGAATGTGTGAATACGACATTTTTTCCATGGTAATGCAAATTAGTTACGCCGAGGTTAAAATACTACAGGTAATTAATTATCCATGATACCAAAGAGTCAATGTATCGTTTGCACGGAGGCTATTAGATTACGGAAGATCTTGGCATATACCGTGACATCAGACTTCATAAGTAGGATTGAGACGCAACTGGAAATTGGACAGGGCAGATTACATAATGAAGCGTCCAATAACGGCACATCCTCGCCCAACAGTTATCAGAGAACGAAACGATAACAGCACGATGAACTGCCGCTGAACAGGATCAAAGTGAAGTGCAGTTGGAGAGTAGGCTTTTTGCCCCTTCCCCCTTTCAGCTCCGGCCTCGGCCATATACAATTAGCAGGGCTTTGTCCGCGGGTAATTAGGCGGCACGTGGCGGGTTGCAGCAGCGTCAGGGGCTGAGCTGATCGTGGACGCGGCGCGGATCCGGGAGCAGCGGAGCTTTCCGAAGTCCGCACAAAGCTGCCTTGTGTCTTAACACTTAGCTACTGTTTGTACGGTTGCGTCTAACGTTTCCATTGCGCAGTGGGAAATTCGTGACGACACGGCTGGAGACGGACTCCAGTTCCTCCATAATCTTGTGCCGAGCGTGATGGTGGAAATTAGAACAGAGCACCATGCCAGAAAGAAACATTCAATACCGAAAATTGCCACCATTAGATGCTCTGTGCTTCTTTCAATAATAAAGTAGTTTTGCAATTAAGAACCTCACTCCAATCGTGCGATGGCAGGCGGGAAAGACCGATATCATGAGTGGAACTGATATCTGAATATGTGCGATTGAAAAGTAAAATTAAGCAGCAAAGTTGTTGCATTAGTCGCGATATTCACACATATCAGTACGTCAGCGTACACTGCGTATATCTCGTTTCAGTTTTTGCTGCGGTAACTCTCTTCTCATCCTCTCTTCCCCCCTGAGGCTCCAGAACGGCTCGTTGCATTGCGGCAGAATTCATTTCCGGAACACCATCCGGATTGGATAACGTTGGTTTCTGTCACCACATTCAAAACACGACTGCCATCTGGCATGGTGGACGTGGAAGTGGTACTTAGTGGAACGCACAGTACGGGATTCCGGATACCGAGCGAGGTGGCGCAGTGGTTAGCACACTGGACTCGCATTCGGGAGGACGAAGGTTCAATCCCGTCTCCGGCCATCCTGATTTAGGTTTTCCGTGATTTCCCTAAATCGTTTCAGGCAAATTCCGGGATGGTTCCTTCGAAAGGGCACGGCCGATTTCCTTCCCAATCCTTCCCTAACCCGAGATTGCGCTCCGTCTCTAATGACCTCGTTGTCGACGGGACGTTAAACACTAACCACCACGACCACGGGATTCCGAGGCATAAAATCCGGCACTGTACTCCGTTTGATGTGGTGAAGAGGAGCTACGTCCAGTCCTGAAGTACAAGCAGGCGTATAAACCCCAATTTCTTCGGGAATAGGAAAACTAATTTTGTCCCAACACTTCCAATAGATATCGATCTTGTGTGTCTCTATTGCACTTTACACTTGTAGCTGTTCCTTTAATATCAGCACCTTTCTTCAGTCGTAATTCTGAATCAAATACCTACAAAATGCACTGTCCTGTAATGTTGTAACTGCAGATTTAATACCGTGAACGTAGCTCTTTAAATAAATAATACCCCAATGTTTTTCACAGTCAACATATAGAAGGAAACGTTCTTTTAAGTGCTTCAACTCTCATGCTTCTTCTGCACGTGTACAAAGTTTTGAACGATTCCTACAGATGGCAGATGTGTAGTGAACCATAGAAATGAGGTCTACGCAAGACACTTGTTGCAAACAACGTGCTGAAATTGAAATTATGGTTGGGGAAAAAGAAACTGTGGTGAAAATCCATAAAGTTCATTGCTCTATATGATGATGATGCATTTGATAGTACAGCTGGGCAATGGATAAGCAAAGTAAAAATGTCATAAAGTGCAGAAACGGAGCTGCACGATCGGCCACGTCTGAGACTTACTGTCACAGCCACTGCTCCCTACGAGGTGAACCATGCAGATGCGATTATTCATGCAGAAATTCGGTAATTGGCTCTACAGCTATTGGCGACCACTGAAAGTGCATATGCAGTTCATGAGACGCTTTGGTATTCGGAGGTGTGAAGATGATGTCTACGAATTCCCCAAACAGATTCAAGGAAAAGTCATTATTAGCTATTGGAGCAGTTTCTTGCCATTTGAGATGCCTTTCTGTCTTGGATCTTTAGAGGTGACGAACATGGGTGCATCAATTTGAACCGGAAACAAAGTCAGTCACTGGAGTGTCACCACCTCCGAAAAAAAAAAAAAAAAACAATTCAAGGCATCTTCCTCTTCTCGCAAAGCCACGATGACGGTCTTAAGTCATAGAAAGTGTGTTTGAAGGTGTTGCCAAAATGGTCAACCATAAATTCATCTGTAAAGATTGAGCAAACTGATTAGAAGTTTCCGACATATTCAGTCTGACAAGAATCCAAAATAAATCTTGCTCCAACACAGCAATGCACGCCCACGCAAAGGTCTCAGAACTCGAGGTAACATCGCTAAATTGCATTGATCACCATTGCTTCATACACCCTGTAGCGCAGATCTGGCCACTTTAGGATTCTCTACACAGGAGACACTTTGAAGATTATGATAGCATAATTCATACAATTTACACGCGGTTAACAGTGCAGGACAAGAGCTCTTATCAACAAGTACGAGTAAGACATGTTCTTACACAACGTTACTGCAAGGCCATAGGACGTAACCCAAATGTACAGAAAAAATATATGTACAGGAAATGTCGATTGACGTAATCATGAAATTCTCTCTCTCTCAGAAAAGTATTTCCATAAAAAATTGTGATGTTATTTATTGAACAACGCATCTTGTACTATTGTGGGAATAAGACAAATGTATAGAAATAAAAGGACACGTGTCATTGCGTGACGTTATCCCCTTCTCTAGAAAGCAGAAGATAGATATGGGAAGGAGAAGGCAGTTGTTTCGTAATTCGAAACACTGCTCTTTTTTCACTCCAACGCATCCTCACCAAAATGCGCTCACAAGAGTGTCGTTTTCTTTCTGTCCAATTTATTGGTCGGTCTGTACAAGAAGGTAGGAAGATCATTACGTAGATCCCACTGTTTCAGGTATGTAATAAGCCACAGAGCGATTTGCTTAAGAATTCCGTAGCTGTGTATTAGGAAATTACTTACCCTTTGCGTAAGTAGGTAGCCGCCTTTGCAGTCGCCCACCGCACCTGGGCCAGTGGGCCTCTGCATTGTGTAATGGTGCAAATAGACCAGTACTTAGAGCAAAACAACTTCTGAGCGTTCGATTCGAAGACGTTAGGGTAATCCAAATAGTACGTATTTTACCACCACTCTTCTTAATTTAATCAATATTTATGTAGGAGTTACAAAAATGAAGCGTTCATTATTCACTACAAACTAATTTTATCATTCTAGCTGTACTAAGAGAACGGCGGAAAGTTTGTACAACAGCTTATACGTAATGTGACTGAAAGTGTTAAACACATTTTGTATGATGAAATGCTATAATTCTCAAATTGTAAGTGTTAAGGCCCGGAAAGAACCAAGCTTCAGTTCAGTTTTTAAGATTATTTTGCATTGTCGTAAATGCAACGCATCAAGGAAAAAGTTAAACGTGTGTGAATAGAGTTTACATAGACAAGTTCGCTTACTATTGGACCCCAATTTGCGTTTTGTACTGGATGTATGTTTCTGATGGACCAACTTTTCATTTCCTTCAGTAATTTCTCTGTGTTCTCTGTTCTTTACTTCCGATTCTTTTTTGTATGATCTGATTGAATTGGTCGAAATCGGAGATTTTACATTCCAAAAAGAAATCCGGAAAACATGATTTTTCATTCCCTAAGTTCCTATTTCGAGTTTTCCTAGTAGCAGAAAGATAGCGCGTTCTCTTGCTTTGAGTCGTCATAGTTTTTTATTTTTTCACTTAGGTATGAGAATCATGAAACGATATTACAGAGAGTCGGGAAATAATTTGCGACTCTTTATCAGTTGCTATAAATTGTAGGAATGATTACTTTCTGGCTGCAGTTAATGTAAATATCCTATAACATGCAGCGGCGGTCCTCTGAACAGGGTAAAGGACGACGTAGAGGTAACCACAGGTGGCAAATTCACCGTCGTGTTGCTACCGGCATAAAAAGAGAGGCTTTGTGCGATAAGCGGGCAAGCGTGCAATTTTCGAAGGGATGCTCCAATCATTTCTTCGGGAGTATCAACTTTTAGCGACGTTATAGACGGGACTTCCTGGCATTTGCTGTAAAAATGGTTTGAGAAGAAAAAATTAAACCTTTTTTTATTTTATTTTTTGTTTGTTTCACTGTTTCCTTAGTTCATGCTCACTGATCTATTACACATGTTATGATAAAAGTTCATTCGTGTTCTCTCTGCGTCAGAAAGTATAAAAGAAGATAAATTTTATTATTAACAACACTGCGTATTACAGTATAATATCAAACTGCAGTGCCACTTTTTATCTTAACGAATTAATGGCATTACAGAACGTTTAGCGTAGTTGACTAGTCGCAGAAAGTTCCTGTCAATTGTAAAAATCCATAGATAGGTATTTAAAGTTTGCATAGCTTCGACTGTTAAGCTGAAACCGTTAACATCAGCTAATTGAATTAGTAACCGTGCTCTTTAATATAAATATTAACTGGGGCAAGTTCATCTGAATGCGCAAACTTGTGGGCGCTCGGCGATGATTTGTTGTTTTTATCTTGGCCGTTGCCCCACGGAGGTGAATTCTCGAGCCTTTGGATATTTGGAAAATTTTGCTCAATTCCACGGTTCCTATCCTTCTCTGACTTTATTATCTGTCACACACTAGTGACAGATTTGCAAGAGGCGTTTGCTTGAGAATCGTGGGACGCCGCACCTTGCGCTGGGGTAATTAGTAAACAGGCGCTGTCCGCCGTAACCCGGACAAAGGGAGGAGGGCGATGGCAGCAGCTGTCTGGTAACAGGAAGAACCACCGCTACCCCAGCACAGGCACGATGGCGGGTCGCACCTGTAGGTACGCGCCGACCGGAAGTCCACTGCTGTGCCGATGATGGACAGCGGTACCGTTTGCCTTGTACGACTGGTGTGGCATAGTGACACAGACGAGGCCAGGTAGGCGCAATGCTGACACAATGACATTATCCCTGTGCAACCATTTAGTACTCCAGCACGCCTTTCTCGCTTACTTCCAAGAATCCCGTACTCGAAGCACCGTATCTAGTCATATTTTGCTCCGAGAGCATAGCTCTGACATTTCAGGGATGACCGCACACTGTACCTACGTAATGCTGAAATCAACCGCTGAAGCTTTTTGCAGACTTCTGGGAAGTAATCCAAACATAATCATCTGTCTCAGGTAAAACACCCTCCTAGATGACCAGCATTAACTGGGAGAGCATTGATTAAGCGCAAAATAAAATAACTAGATATCTTCAGCCAAGTCGCAGATCCATCTAAAATTCCACTTCAGTAAATTTGTAACACGTAGTCATACGCGCTAATTAATAAATAATTAGGGTATGCTGACGGAGTATAATAAGGCAACAGTATGTCGAACGATGAATTAGACTTTCAAAGAGAGTAGAGAAGGTCGTAACCACAGACTTCGCTATTGCGTGGAGAGAGAGAGAGAGAGAGAGAGAGAGAGAGAGAGAGAGAGAGAGATGTAACATGAATAGCAAGTTACAACCTGACGACATTTCATTCGACAGTCACCACTTGACAATGGCCGAGGAGAACTCGGCCGAAAGCTCGTAGATTTGAAACCACTGGACGCTGCTGGAGGCCCGAGAAAATTTCATCGAGATTTCATTGTTAACCAAACAATTATCTTCCTCTGCACACTTAACGAATTATATGAATCAGCTCAAATCATTAAAACACGTGAGTACAATATGAAATGCAAAATAGTATAGTTCCAGTCTTAAGAGGATCAGGTGGTAGGTTTTGATTTATTGGTGGATTTTGAACATTTGTCCGTGTACTAAGAGACTGGTTATAAAACGAAAGCTCGGGACACTGCATAGTGTGTGCAACCTTTACTATATTGTTATAACTAGTCACAAAATGTGTAAATGTCGCAGGTTAGTTCAATTATGGAGAATGTGTAAAAGAAATGCCGATAATTTTAACTCTACTGTGCTCTCCGGCTCACAAACAATTATAAGAAAAAAATGGTTCGAATGGCTCTGCGCACTATAGGACTTAACATCTCAGGTCATCAGTCCCCTAGAACTTAGAACTACTTGAACCTAACTAACCTAAGGACATCACACAAATCCATGCTCGAAGCAGGATTCGAACCTGCGACCGTAGCGGTCGTGCAATTCCAGACTGAAGCGCCTAGAAGCGCTCGACCACAGCGGCCGGCGAACAATTATAAGAAAATAGGAAGAAATGGTCAAGATTGACGCACATTTTACATAGATCAGTCGGTAAAGGCAAAGCATGCGGAAGACAAGGGTCGGAGTTCGATTCCAGGGCACAAATTTTAATAGTTTTTATCTTTCGAGGCGTCTCATGCTACAGACAAGTTGGTAGCTCTTCATAGGCCACCGTGAATGTTACGATAGCAGCATCTCTCAGTTGAAAGAACATTAGTTCTTGCCATATTTCATCCGTGAATAAAACGGGAAAAATGTTTAATAACTTATAGAATAAAATTAGTTCAGATATGGCGATTTTCAGAAAAGAAAGATAAATTTAAGGGGAAACCACTGAATTCAGATCAAGTGTTAGGGTATAACAAATTGTTTTTTAGAGACATCGACTGTGCAGCCTTAAGAACCCAGTTCAGTCTGTCTGAGGCGAATTGTTAAATCACCGCAAGAAAGAAGACTAAGTTCGTCTCGTTTGATAATGTTGAGAATGTGCTAAGTATATTCACCAAAAAGGCTAGGACATGATTTACGCCATCGCATTTTCCTTCGCGCATTGAAGTATCAACAAATTGATATAAATGTAGGATAGTAGAATGAAAAACAAAAACTAGATATTAAAGAACAAGAATTAACCGAATCTGCATGCAGAGACCATTAAAGACCATGCTTTATAGTTATTCTGGTTTATCGGATACTTCAGTATTGACAACGTATGTTACTTTCAGGAAAGAGTTTCCAAAAGTACATTTGCATGGCTGACAACACACTGTCTGCTTTAACATTGTTTGTACGTGAGATAACGTCGTAATTAGAAGTTGGTGCTTGCTCTTGGTAATAAGCCATCGCTATCTGAAGCGGGCGGGGCTAGTGTGTGAAAGAATTTATAAGTTTCTGGATGGTTAACAGTTTGCGTTATTTATGTCCATATGTTAAAATAATACAAGGTTCCTACTTAATCCGATAAGTGCTCACTTAGAGCTAAGGCTCGACAGAACTTCATTAATGGAGGGACGGAAAAGGAAAAGATATTTGATTTACATCACCATTCCAACCCATTAAAACTTTAATATCAGGCATTACGTTGCGGCTGCACTAATGAAGCGGACCTTTTTTGCCTTTATGAAGTGAAGTGCTAACGAAGAAAAAGCAAGTGGTATCTTATTCTTGCGTACAGCTTAAAAGGCATACAAATTGAGCCTTTTTTTTCTAATCACGAAGCCATTTTCTTTGCTAAGACGATTTTATTTCTCGTAACTCACCCTTCCCCCACCTCTTCTGCTTACCAACTACAGTTCCGTGCCTAATGAAACTCACAAACTGCGAGGCCAGAGAGACCATGCTTTATGAGGGAGAGGGAGAGGGAGAGGGAGAGGAGAGGAGAGGGGAGGGAGAGGGATTTAATGTCGCCATGCGCATTTATACTTGGGACCAGAACTTCCCGCAGCTGTATTTGCTGCAGTTTATAACGAGCGGACTACAATGCCCCAGGGTGTGGCAACAGCCTGTATGGGCTGTGAAATAAAGACCTACCCCTCCCGCGTAGCTCCCAAGAGAAAACTGAAACTTCTCACCACAGGGCGCCAGCGGTCTACGACGGGTTACGGCCACGAACTAAAAATATGTGAACCAACTGTGTTGCTTTTAAACAATCAGCCTCCGCAAGTGATCACGGCTACAGTTTGTTTTTAATAAATGAACATAGTACCCCGTTCGGCAGAAAGAGGCACAGTTACATGGAATTTTGTATAAAATGGCAGTTAATGACACCCTGTAGTGATACAGATTATTCGATTCGTCAACATAAAGCTGGATGTGTGATAGTGAGGCAGTGTTAGGTATAAGGGACATACTTTTTAAACTGTCAGTGACGTAAGGGGGAGAGCAAAGCACCGGTATGGCGAATACTGAGTGATACGTGGCTCATGGTAGCGTATTGGAGTTTTGTACAATGTTCACTTTTTGCGACGGAACGTGACAACGTGGCAAAGTTCAAACTTAGCAAAGAAGACAGAGATATTGTCAGCCTAAGGCTCATGCAAAATCGACCTTACCGATGAACTTAACAAATATTCTTCTGTTCTTCCTGCGAGAGGAGTGCGCCTACATCAGCAATTGGGTTGCCAGCCAGTGCAGCAGATTCTCTGAAACCAGTCGCAGAAGAAAGGTAAACGGTTTACGGGCTGGTACGAGGGCCAACTCCTACACAGATGCTGTTAGAGACGAGACATGCAGAATAGACCTGTCGCCACCATTCAAGTAACTGTTGCCGCAGACCACGTGTCAGCACCTCTCCTGCGACTTCCATCATCCGATCACATATCTGGTGGCTGTCATTAACTCCAGATGAACAACTAGCTCTTGACTGAGGGAATGACAACTCGTTATTTAGTCCCCCAATCAACCAGACCAGTATTCCTGTGTTTATAAATTACTGCCAAACTCGGCAATGCTTTCCAATTGCTAAACGTCCTCTTGCACTGAAGCATACCTCTATTCGCCGTGGCATACTATCCACAAGTTCATCAAGGCACTGTTGATCCAGATTGTCCTACTCCTCAACGGCGATTCGGCGTAAATCCCTCAGGGTGGTTTGTGGGGTCACGTCGTCCATAAACAGCCCTTTTCAATCTATCCCAGGCATGCTCGATACGGTTAATGTCTGGAGATCACGCTGGCCACTATAGTCTAGCAATGTCATTATTCTGAAGGAAGTCATTCACAAGATGTGCACGATGGGGACGCAAATTGTCCACGAAGACGAATGCCTCGCTAATATGCTGCCGATATGGTTGCTCTATCGGTCGGAGAATGACATTCATGTAACGTACAGCTTTTCCGGCGCCTTCTATGACCGCTAGCAGCATACGTCAGCTCCACATAATGCCACCGCAAAACGGCAGGGAACCTCTACTTTACTGCACTCGCTGGACAGTGTGTCTGAGGCGTTCAGTCTGACCGGGTTGTCTCCAAACACGTCTCCGACGATTGTCTGGTTGAAAGCATATGCGACAATCATCGTGAAGCGAACGTGATGCCAATCCTGAACGATTCATTCGGCATGTTGTTGGGCCCATCTGTACAGCGGTGCGTGGTGTCGTCGTTGCAAAAATGGATCTCGCCATGGACGTTGGGAGTGAAGTTGCGCATCGTGAAGCCTATTGCCCACAGTTTGCGTCGTAACACGACTTCCTGTGGCGGCACGGAAAGTATTATTCAACATGGTGGCGGTGTTGTCAGGGTTATACCCAGCCATAATCCGTAGCCTCCATTAATATCCCATAGGCGGCCTGAGCTAGGCATGTCATCGACAGTTTCTGTCTCTCTATATCTCCTCGATGTCCGAACATGATCTCTTTGGTTCACTCCTAGACGCCTGGACACTTCCCTTGTCGAGAGCTCTTCCTGGCACAAAGTAACAATGAGGACGCGACCGAACCGCGGTATTGACCGTCCAGGCATGGTTGAACTACAGACAACACGAGCCGTGTATCTCCTTCCTGGTGGAATGACTGGAACCGACCGGCTGTCGGACCCCCTCCGTCTAATAGGCGCTACTCATGCATGGTCTTTAGACCCTTGGGCAGGTTTAGTGACTTCTCTGAACATTCTAAAGGGACTATGTCTGTGATGGAATATCCACAGTCAACGTCTGTCTCCAGGAGTTCGGGGAACCATGGGTGATGCGTAACTTTTTTTGATGTCTGTATGTGGGAACAATTTGTTTGACCCAGAGAAAGGAAACAAAATTGTAGAATTTCACAGCAGAGAGCAGCGCAGGCTTTACTTTCTTGGAGTCGCTTTTAACAGAAAATCTATATATTGTTGTTTTCAAAATAGGTAGTCCTTGTCCATCCGAATGTTAATTACAGTATCGTGTAAAACGGTTAAGAACTTAACGACTTTTTTGGTGACAACGTTTCCCATTTATATGCTTCATATTTATTTATATGTTGCATACACAAAAAATGTATAATTTGTACATCCGAATGCTCATTAGAATATCCTTTAAAATTTTAAGTAAAATGGTCAAGAACTTTGTGTCAACTTTCCCGTAAGTATACTACGTATCTATTTATATGTTACATAGCATTACAAATACATTTTTAATATGTGTGCCTGAATATTCATTAGAGTAGCGTGTAACAGTTTTGAAGCAAATCTACCAATAACTTTCGAGGTCTTTTAGTGACTTTAAACTGTGATTGTCCTTATACAGCATGAAGAAAAATTCACGCCCTCGGACTTTACAGCGCGATTCCTCACATACTAGCAATACGAAAATGTCTCACAAAATTTCGTCCTGCGCATATATCCGGCTGTAAATGGACGTTAAAGACTGGCAGTCTGGCAACACCGTAATCGCATGCACGGTAACATCTCTGTCAACAAACAGGACTACGGCTGTCCATGTGGTGCAGTGGATAGCGTATTGGGTTAACATGGAGGAGGTCGAGGGTTCGATTCTGGGTGGAAGTGTATTTGTTTTTATTTGTCAATTTCATTCTATCATATAATTTTGAAGTATACAATTTCTCTTAAGGCACACACATCCGACATTTACATAGTACATTCATAACGTGGCAAGAATAATACTTGGTACTAATCGAACGGATCACTGCCGAAGGGTATGCAGAAAGGTTTGAAATCTAGTAGATGCAGTGGCGCGAAATAATTCGCGTCGACGACCTGTAAAAGGCTTGCTTAAAAGCTGACCAGTGAAAGCTACTGGCTTAATTTGTGTAGAAGAAACAGTCTCGTAAAATCGGAAGAACGTTTATTAAACACCCTGTGTAACAGTAAACGATGAGATCCGGAAGAAAGGAAGAGTTAGACAAATAAGATTGATTCGTCTGTAGTTTTGTGATTCACAACATGGTTGCTCTTGTAGATGGAAGATCAGTGCAAAGACTACGTGGCTTCGACTAACGCTAAGACAGTTGGTATCCAACAGGCTCACCAGCGCATTATGCATAGACGACAAAATTTTTAACCATTTGGACATTCTTTGCTGTAGAAGGCGTAAGTACTGAAGCAAAACGTATGTCTCTTCAGTATAAAATGTAGCATTTCTGTTAGACTGGGAGAGTGTCCAGGATGACATGGTCACACACAAACTTCAGTTGAATATGCGGCAACATGGTGAAAGCATTCCGCAAGGAGGTCGTTGTTCCAAACTTTCAGGTCATGCTCTCACCTGTTATTCAGCACTCGAGATGTGTGCTGTTACAGCAAGCGTACCGGAATAGTGCACTGCTATTAAACCCTAGAACTTTTTTGTGACGGAGTGCATTACATTAATTAAAACACTCTCTCTTCGTTGAACTACCGCTACCTTTGTCCCCTGCACCGTACCAATTATAGCGCGTTCTCCTTTTGTGATAGCTGCGCAAAAACTGGCCCTGAATTTCCATGACAACTTCCGACAGAGAGATTGTAAATGTTTCAGATATTTGCAGTTACTTTTCAGTGTTGCTAGTAACGAGAGAAATTAAACTACTCACATTTCACCGACAAAAAAAGACAATCTAGCCGAGGTGGCACGAACGCTAGGTTAATCTCGAATAAGACAGATTCCGTTATGCCAAATGTTACACTAGTCAGTACACACTATGTGATCAAAAGTATGTTATGCGGAATTGACAACAGATGTCACTATATTCCGTTCATCATAAGAATAAACCTGATGTGAACAAACACGGACGCGATAATTAGTCTGAAGCCGTAGCACCTGTACTTTGGTGTTGCTACGCTGTTTAGAAGTAGGTCTTAAGCACTGTTGTGCTCTGTCGCGCTGTTACTGCGCAGTATGAAAACGACTGAGGCTGCTTCCTGCTCCGCAGTGAAACACGCGTATGGAACACGGTTAAAAAGTACCGAGAAATAGGTTGTTCTTAATGTTTTTCGTAAACGAGGGATTGTATTAGATACTGACACACTAATTCACACTGGTCGTATAGCAGAGTCGGTAGCGTACTAGACAGATAAATTTATCGCAGTTCGTGTATCGACAGTTTAAATGTAATGGATCATCATGTCTTTCTCGTTCATTTTGAAATACGTACATCTCGTACTTGCAAAATTCCTCATTTTTTAATGATAATGTACGTCTTCTTGTAAATTTCTCTAATTTTTCTAATTACATACTGCACGCGAAATTACTGTTTTCATTTCTAATATAAATTCTTAATTATCGATATTGAATGAAAGGCTCTTAATATAAGTTGCTTAAATTAAGAAAACATAACAAATTAAATTTTTAAGCAAAAATGGAAAAACCTTGGTAAAAGACTAAATCATCCACGTCGTCTCATTTTACGACATGTGTTGGATCGATCGCATATTGTACGGCATAATCTTCACTTATCATGTATCATCGTCTAAGTCTATATAGATCGTCACAGTCAAATATACATTACCAACACTACCCAAAATCACTGTCTATGCGACTGTTCTTGGTTACACGTTACCTGCACCTGAGGAAGAACAGTACAGTTCGTGACACAGAAGGGGGGCTGCTGTTCGACCCAGGTCCAACCTGCTCTTCCACCACCTGAAGCGTTCTCTCTGAACAATAGCTCGTCACGCCTACTGCTAACGTTTCTGGGCTGCAGTTACGCCAGACAATCCGCTTTAGTAACGTTAATTTTTTTCGTAATGTAAAGGCGTAACTCTAACGCTCCAGTACAGACACTCTCAGTATGTTCTGCGAAATAATTTCGTCTACCAGTACCTCCTAACTCAGCCAATACGAATTTTCTGATGGCCTGTTTTTTCTTTCTGTGCTGGGCTGCCTTCGACTGTTCCACCTTTTCGCAGCTAGCAGGATACCCGCGTCTGCAGAGTACGAAGTATTTTTATTTTCGCCCCTGCTCATATTCTTATGCCAGACCTCCAAATTTATCGGCATGACACTCTGAACTCTTACCGTGATCACCCGCGTTATTTGTGCCCGACTACGGCTTTGTGGTCGCTACTAGCTACTGTCAATTCTGATCGTTACACTCAATCAAAATTCAAATATCTCGAGATCCCAATCTCAAATCACGATGCGGTTTTCACCAAAATCATTTTAATTATAATTGGTACCCACTTACATAGGTTTCCACCTACTTCCTTATCTTAATCATTATTGTAATCCGCTAACTTAGTAACTACGAAACGAGAGTGCACGTTGCCATGTCTCGCTCCTTCTGTAATTGCCACATCATAGACAAATTGCCTGCTCATCTGCGACGATGTTTCCAGAGGTGACCTATATTTCCATTCTGCGGTGACGACTCGAATTATCTGAATCTAGAACGTTGTTGTATAACTTTATGTGAACAAGTAAGTTCATTTTGAACGTGTACATACCCTGGCATGGATAGCTTGATGTCACACAGCGTGTTTTGAATAGTGTGTATAGAGCTTTTGTTCCTGTGATTCATACAGATAGTTTTCAGTTTTAGTAACAGATGGTGAAAAAATTTCGATCAGTGAAACAGGAAATTAAATGACCTATAATGGTAACCCGAGGTGTCGAAATCTCTTTGCGTACACGATATAGAATGGGTCACTAGCAGCGCCATTACTGAAGCTGCACTAACTCACTCAGAAGCCAGCTTACATGGATCTTGGAGAGGACTTCAGCAGTAACTTCACGTCAAGAAAGTTCCTCGCTCTTACACCAGCTATCAGCTTGCAAGTTAGTTAAATTGTGACGTTAGGCTAACTTGTAGGCCAACATAAAAGTACTAAATCATTAAAATTTGTTGTTTCCTTCTAAATGACATCGCCTGTGACCATCCGAGTTCTTCTCACGTCAGAGTTTGTACTACGTCTCCAAGAACCTCATCGCCGAAAGGGCCTTAAATTTTGAAGTTCTATTCTTTTTTTCGGATTAATACTACGCCAATCCGAAATTGAAGCACACAGCTCGTGGAGCAGTCGAGAAGGTAACTCAGGTTTTAATATGGTACAGTTTTGTGTTACTAGCAGATGCATCTAGGGAAGTGTAAGAATATGGCACCAGAAACCACAGGACAACCACAAAGCACTAAAGTGAAAATTGAATATTTCAGTAAGTTTTGGCAAGAGCTCTCAAATATTTCCACAGAAACGCCCAAAAGTGCGTCGGGGTTATTAGGTTGGCCACTTACACCGCAGTTGGTTTCTATCCTCGCCTGCCTTCCACCAACTACAGCACTTGCGGAAGGAGGTGTCTTTCTGCCAGAAAACATGGATATTGAGAGGAACGAAAGGGTGGATCTAGCAGCCAATGAGACGTGTCGTGATTCTCAGTTATTTCATTGTGCCCCCCCCCCCCCCCATGCATAATACTATCCCCTCATCCCCTCGGAAGTGATGGACAATAAGCTCCGTCTAATAAAGCCCATAGTGCAGCCATGGCGTACCTCCTTCCAGCCACGCCGATAGGATGTGGTCCTTCTTACTCGTCTTCTCACAGGCCACAGCCCGATGACGCATGGCTTCTTGCTCTGGCGAGAGAGCCCTCCAGTGTGTGGTGCTTGTGACCTACTTACTACTGTGCACCGCATTTTATTGGACTGTGTTTTATTTTCCGACCAGCGAACCGAGGCGGATTTACACACGGATCTGTTCTCTACTTTAAGCAACTTTCAAACGGATGTGGTCAGAGTTTCAAAGTTTTGCGAATTGTCCATCATTTTTCCCAAGATTTTGGGGGAATGGTTTCAGCAGGTTCACAGAGTGACTGATTCACTCGTGTGTCTTTTTAGTGGTCAGCTAGTGGTAATTTCCTGTGCATTTTGCTAGCCCCTTTGTCGTTTTACTTGTGTTTTATTCTCATGTATAGCTGCTTTTACTCTCTCTCTCTCTCTCTCTCTCTCTCTCTCTCTCTCTCTCTCTCTCTCTCTCTCTCTCTCGTGTGTGTGTGTGTGTGTGTGTGTGTGTGTGTGTGATGGAGTGACTGTGTAGTCCATTTGAGTACATGAATGTGCAACTATTTTAAAAGTTTTCTTCACCTTCCTCGGTCCATATAGTCTTCTCTAGCTAATCCCATCTTAGACATATCCTCTCTGCTCCCTTCAATCCAACTCATCCGTGGTCTTCTTCGCGGTCTATTGCCTCTGATGTCTTCTTCCACCATATGCCCGGTGATCTGGCCTTCTCTCCGCATTACGTGTCCACACACCCTCACTCTCTTCTCTCTAATCACAGCCACTGTGTGCAGCGACTTCTAAAACTCCTGCAATGCAATTCGCGGTTTTTGCTTTCCCTCCAGTCGTCTCCATCCTTTGTTGGCCCAAAAATCTGTCTCAGAACAGCATTCTCAAATATCAGAAGTTCACTTCTGTGTCGTCCAGGTTTCTGCTCTTTGTTGGATGGCAGCTTGTACTAGTGTACTGTAGATCACTGTGGATATCGATAGACTCCGGGACTTCAGCATCATTCAGAGTGCAAACCTTGACCTGTTTCCTGTTTGGATTCTTGCCATTATTTCATGGTCCATGTCATTCTTTTCACCGAGTAATGCCCCAAGATATTTAAACTCTTACCCTTTCAAAGATTTTACCATCTAGATCTAAAGGTCTGTCATTGTTCTCTCTGTTCACAAAAAGGTACTTGATCTTGTCCACATTCATCTTCAGGCCTCCTCCTCATTGCTTCTTCCATTAACACTTCTTCCATCTCAACCAGATCTTGCTCATTCTGTGCTATTAAAACGATAGCATCCGCATACGCTAGTGTGTTGATTCGTCTACCCAGCTGTATTCCTGGTTTAAATGACTCTGAGCACTATGGGTCTTAACATCTGAGGTCATCAGTCCCCTAGAACGTAGAACTATTGAAACCTAACTAACCTAAGGACATCACACACGCCCATGCCCGAGACAAAATTCGAACCTGGGACCGTAGCGGTCGCGCGATTCCAGACTGAAGCGTTTAGAACCGCTCGGCCACATCGGCCGGCTGTGACGTCTTTCCATTCACTTCCACCATGCAAGTTGTCTCTTGTTTACATTCTTGTGCTATTTTTATTAGTTTCCTATGAACCTGTGCTCTTTACAGTTCTTGACATATTGCTTGTCTGTTCACACTACCATTCGCTTTTTTGAAGTCCACAAAAAGACAATGAAAATCTCTGATGTTCCCGGCTATTTTATAGCATTTGTTTATTACATGTAGTTGCCTACAGTTCATTTTCCCTTTTCAAACCCTGCTTGATGGAATCAAAGTACCTCCTAAATGCATGATGTTAGCCGCTTCAGAAACATGATTAGAGTAGTTTTTCGTTCTATAGATCCGTGTTGAGGAGTTCCTCGTGGATGTGGAACAAGTCATTTTTCTTTTTGAAGCTGAAATAACAATACTAATAGTATAAATATATACAACACATCATTTGTTTCTATTAAAAAATTCGTCAATGGAGTAGAAGGTGTTGGCCACTAGTAAGTCTTTCAGGCTCCTTTTAAACTGATCTTTATTTGTAACTAAATTTATGTTTGCTGGCAAAGTATTGAAGATAACTGTTCCTGAGTAGTGGCCCCCTTTTTGAACTAAAGTAAGTGCTTTTAAGTCCTTGTGCAGATCATTTTTGTTCCTGGTATTGTATGTATGAACTGAGCTGTTTGTTGGAAAAGAGATATATTATTTAGGACAAATTTCATTAAGGAGTAAATATACTGAGAGGCAGTAGTTAGAATACCCAGTTCTTTGAAGAGGTTTCTACAAGAGTCCGTGAGTTTACTCCACAAATAATACGTATTACACGCTTTTGGACTCTGAAAACTTTTGTTTGACTTGAAGAGTTACCCCAAAATATTATACCATATGACATTATGGAATGAAAGTAGGCAAAGTATGCAAGCTTTTTCACTTTTATGTCGCCTATGTCTGCTATCACTCGAATTGCAAATACAGATTTGTTAAGGTGTTTCTGCAATTTTGTGGTGTGCTCCTCCCAACTGAAATTATTTTCGAGTTGAAATCCCAGGAATTTAAGACCGTCAACCTTTTCTATCTGCTCTTCTTAATACTTTATGCATATGCTGGGTGGAAACCTCTTACAGGTTCTGAATTGCATGTAATGAGTCTTTTAAAAGTTTAATGTCAATGAGTTGGCTTTAAACCATTTATTAATATCCATGAAAATATCATTAGCAGATCTTTCTAGAACTACACTCGACATACTATTTATTGCAATACTTGTCATCTGCAAAACAAAACGAACTCTGCCTCTGGCAGTGTAACTGATGAGAGATCACTAATGTACACAAGGAAAAGCAATGGCCCTAAGATGGATCCTTGTGGGACACCACATGTAATTTCTTCCCATTCTGATGATGACTGATGACTTAATTCACTAGTCCCTTGCACTGACACCCTTTGTTTCCTGTTAGCGAGGTATGACTTGAACCATTTTGCAGCACTGCCTGTGACACCATAGAATTCTAATTTATTTAAAAGGATGTTGTGGTTTACACAATCGAATGCCTTTAACAAATCACAGAAAATACCTGCTGCTTGTAACTTGTTATTTAATGAATTAAGTACATTTTCACTGTAGGTGTAAATAGCCTTTTCGATATCAGAACCCTACAGAAATCCAAACTGTGTTCTTGATAATATGTTATTTGTGGTCAGATGGTTGAGAAGCTGCCTGTACATTACTTTTTCTAACATTTTTGAGAATGCTGGCAAAAGTGAAATTGGTCTGTAGTTTGATGGCGTCTCTTTATCCCTTTTCTTGAATAGAGGCTTAACAATCTGCATATTTCAGCCAGTCAGGAAATGCCCCAGTTATAATTGACTGGTTACACAAGTAACTTAGAATTGTACTAAACTCACAAGAACATGCCTTAATTAACTTCGTTGATATTTCATTGTAACCACTAGAATGCTTTGTTTTTAAAGATTTTATTATGGAAGTTATTTCTTCTGGTGAAGTGAGTGACATATTCATGTACCTGAAGCTATTTGTAAAGGCTAGTTTCAAATATTCAAGGGAATTATTTACTGATCCTGACAATCCCATTCTATCAGTAACGGATATAAAGTACTTGTTAAATAGATTTGCCACAATATGCCCATCGGTTACTAATGTGTCATCTACCATTAGTGCTATTTGCTCCTGTTCCTTTCTGGTTCTACCAGTCTCCTCTTTTACTATACCCTATATTGTTTTTATTTTGTTCCCTGACATTGCTATCTTCTTCTCGTAGTGTATTTGTTTAGATGTCTGAATTACTTTTTTTTAATATTTTACAGTATTCCTTGTATTTAGCCAAATCATCAGCATTGGAGCTATTCTTGGTCGACATAAATTTTCCTTTTTGTCTTACAGGAAGTCTTTATTCCTTCTGTGATCCATGTTTTTATTATAGACTTCTGTTTAATTTGAGTAACTTTTAGAGGAAAACAGTTTTCAAACATGGTACTGACATTGTTCATGAATGTGTTATATTTTTCATTCGTGTCATGAACACTATAAACATCTTACCAGTTCATATCTTTGAGCAGTTTTCTAAAACACTACTATATCTGAGTACAGGACAACCAAAAATTGAGTCTTGATAATCTGCTTAGAATTTACATCTAAAACAAGGAGGTGCATGTCGTGATCTGACAGTCCATTTATTACAGGTTTTATGATATGATTTTGTTCCTTTGATTTGTCTATAAAAATGTTATCAATGGCTGTCCTTGAGGATTTAGTGATCCTAGTTGGAAAGTTTACAGTGTGAGTTAGATTGAAAGACAACATAACTAACTGCAGTAAATGTTTACTGGAAGATTGAATTAGAAAATCTGTATTAAAGTCACCAGAAATCAAAATTTCTTTGTTTCTTACTGTTACATAACCCAAGAGCTTCTAGATGATTTAGGAATAGATTATAATTTCCTGCAGGTGCTCGGTAAATAGTTACTATTATGTAGGATCTGTTATGAAACTCTACTTCTGTTGCACATGCTTCTAGATGCGGCTCTAAACAGAATTTATTAATGCCAATGTTCTTGAATTTATGGCAGTTTTTAATAAATGTGACAACTCCTCCTCCATCCATATCTACTCTGCAGAAGTAGGAAGCTAGCTTAAATTCAGAAATGTCTAACATATCTATACCAGTGGTCACTTGATGTTCAGAGAGACAGATTATGTCAATTTGGTTAGATGAATTCATTTCATCGATACAAATGAGTAGTTCATCAACTTTATTTCTGAGTCCCGGAATGTTCTGGTGTAATAAAGATAACTGATACTGCATGCTAATGGGATTATAACTGCTTTGGTGAAGACGGACTGGCAGTTTCTGATTACTTTCTGTTAAACATTGTTTAAATGGAGGCTGTATGCTAAAAGCTGTCTCCTGTTCATCTGTTATCTCAAACTGAGTGTGTCTGCCAATCTCCCTTAAAACTCGTTTTCTATCCCCCTTCCCTATCCTAAAAAAGGCATCCCTCTAACACCTGTGACCACTGGTATTTTACCACTTGTGACAGTGTCCCCCCCCCCCCCCCCTTAAGTTTCCTGCAATCAAGCCAGACAGTTTCCCCTTCCCTTTCCTATTGAGGTGAAGGCCATGCCTAGTGTAGTCCCACCTATCAATAGCATCCACAGGAATCAAACCAATATGGGACCCTATATCCTTCCTAAGCAGCCACTCCAACTCCAAGTTCACCCTCCCTACAGAAGAGTACAAATGAGGCCGATCATGGCGTCTCAACACAGATACAAATCCCAGACATGCTCAGGATCTTATAAGTTGTGCATAGTAAGGTAATTCCCGTTTAGTTGCTGCATTTCATTGGATTTCCTTTCCTTAGTATTTGGCAGATGATAGACTGCTTCCTTTCTGCTGGGATCCTTTCTGTCCTACAAATTAAACTGATCAGATTTCATCTCTCTCTCCCTCTATCACCATCTCTGCAGATATGCCAGCGGTTCCTGGTGCCTTTCCTCTCTTCAGAACTTTTATGGCTTCTTCAACGTCTTCCACGCTCCGCAGTTTATTCTCCGCTGTTGATATTGTACCTCTCTCCTCCGTAAAGCTCTTGTTCTTCTTCTTCTGACGCTGGTGTCGTTACGCTAATAGTATCGTCCACATTCAGGAGATTTTCGAAATAGCTTTTTAATTCCTCGACAGTTTTTGTTTCATCTATTATCAGGTGCTATGATTAGCCTTTGATCACGTCATTTCTCGCGTTACATCCTTCCTTGAAGAATGTGGTGTCCTACAAAAGTCCCTTGAATTACCTGCTGCTCGATCCTTTCCTGCCATTGTTATCTTCCTGTTTATGTACTCTCGCTTTTCTGTTAGGAGTACTTTCCTTGCCTCTCTAGCTGCCTCCTTGTACCCCAGTCTTAATCTTTCATTTTATTCGTTTGCTAGCGGTAACATTTTAGCCTCTTTCCTTTTGTTGAGTGCATGTCTATGCTTATAGTTAAACCAACCCCTTTCTCTCTCTCTCTCTCTCTCTCTCTCTCTCTCTCTCTCTCTCTCTCTCTCTCTGTGTCGTTACAGCATTTCGTCTTGAGCTTGGACCATCTTATCTACATCATCTCCCTCTTCTTCTTCTTCTTCTCCTCCTCCTCCTCCTCCTCCTCCTCATAGTTATTATTATTATTATTATTATTATTATTATTATTATTATTATTCCGCAGGGGTGACATTAATGACCAACCTCAACACTTAGTTCGAAAAATGCACCGTTGTTGCTACGGACGCGCTCTTAATCTGGCCGAGCTTATACTGCCAGATACGTAGGAGTCCAGCTGTATGTATTTCGAAATGCTGTGGAAGATTGAATGGATTTGGAACAGAGTAGCGAATAAGAAACACGGTAACATTGCAATATAAGAGTATAAAGATGACGAGAGAGAAAGAGAGAGATATGGATGGAGGTGGGGGGAGGGGGGGGGGGCAGATGCTGATAACCTGATCTTCAAAACTACTCAGGTCTACACGCAGCGACACTCCAGTCAACGCAGTACGGACTTACATTATCGCGTGGCAAGGTCATAGTTGATAACACGTATACGACTGTGGGCGCATCTCGTTGCTGATAAATAGCATGACAAGCAGTTATATAACTGCAAGCAGAAGGTTCGAAATTCATGAAGGCTTTAAACCTCTTTTAAGAACGATTTGGACAATTGTGCAGTTCAAATACTGGACTAACTTAATGCAAGCATTGTTCATTTCCCGATAAGAGGTAGATCGCCGTGCGAAATCAGCGAGATTATTTTTAATACAAGGTTTTTCTTTCACATTCAACAATTTTGGCACCCATGTTCGACAGATTTCCTCACAGAAAATGTTCTTGTAAAATGTATTGTACCATATGTATTTACTTGCCTATGCTACTTCAAGCGCTGATCTACCCATTTAACGCCCCAAAACATTAAATACTAGGCAGTTTCTTACTACTTCAGTCGACTATATCCCTGTACCACATTAAATTTCTTGATGTTTTCATATGCGGCTACAAAGTCACCTATTGCTAACTGTACTAAATGAAGGTGTCTCCTTACTCTCTCACAAAACTTGGATAAATTTCGTAGTATTTCAGTATACTCATTTGAAGGAAACATGCAAAGCTACTATTTCGAAACCCGTGTAAAAAAAATTATATCACATGTCAAGCTAACACTTCAGTTATTGTCAACATGTAGCGACATTAAAAGGAATACAGGTATTAACACCAGCTCGCAAGGTAAGCATCCAGCCAACTGATCTCAGACTTCGCTCATTTTCGCACGGTTGTAGTATATTATGGGGTTCTAAGTCTTCCGAAGCTCTTCAATACCATGTAAGACCGTCTGCCGTCGAGGGGGTGTCGTTATCGCAACCTACTAAGGAGACTAATGATTCAAATGGCTCTGGGCACTATGGGACTTAACTTCGGAGGTCATCAGTCCCCTAGAACTTAGAACAACTAAAACCTAACTAACCTAAGGACATCACACACATCCATGCCCGAGGCAGGATTTGAACCTGCGACCGTGGCGGTCGCGCGGTTCCAGACTGTAAGGAGACTAGATTAGAAGTCTATCACTGCTCTATCCAAGTTACATCATTTTGTTCTTAATCTCTCATCAAACACTTGTATCGATACAGTTAATTATGTTTCTTCGGAAACGAACGACGACGACGATGGTGATGGCGATAATGATCATGATAATCATAGTAGTATAGAAACGAATGAGCGTCTGGCCGATTATAAATCACTGACTAAAAATCCTATCATTTATAGCATCAAAATGGAGCGATCTGCAACACATCAGTTGAGACAGCAGGCACTCCCACTAATTCTACATGCAAGTGGCACAGCTGTTTTTTTATTAACACTCCAAACGCAATGCAAATATAGTATACATTAAACGAAGCAAATATAGTTCGATATGACTTCACTGCTAAATGAACTGATCAGTAAATAAATTTCCATTCCATCACGATTTCTTAGTGCACTCAGATTACACCTCTACAGCTACGTTTCTACCCTAAGAAGATTCACAGAACTACTTTCAGGCTAATTCTTACAACCTTTTCACACCGTTTCTGACCAGCCTGTGTGGCAAATTTTATGTTCATGTGATAATTGAAAATAAAAGATGTTACTTTCATCGAGTTATGTTTCAACATTGTCAATTAACACTTCCACTTTGTGATAAATATAGAAAGTAAATAAAACTAAAATCTGCCAGGAAGTTTCATATCGGCGCACACTCCGCTGCAGAGTGAAAATCTCATTCTGGAAACTAATAAATGTTGCTACTAGCGAGAACCGAACTGGGAACTTTCCAATTATAAAACTTATGTTATATTCTCTCAACTACCAGCGAGACTAGTTATATTAATAATGGTAGTGTTTTATACTTAATAGCGCCTGTAAATCTTCTGTTCGTCTAAGATGATTTTTCGGGGTAGTTTATTTCCACTCTCCCCCCGTTTTCTTCCGACGGCTCCTTTGTAAAACGGAAAACAGCACAATTAAAACAAGCAACGCCATTTGTGTGTGGGGACGGACAGATAATACGTGCTACATGGGAGCACAGTTGGCGCACTTATGGTACACCACGACGCTGTGAAGTGAGGAGACAGAGCACTTGGAACTTGCTTGTGCTATCTCGCAGGAGAGGGCGAGCGGGTCTCTGCGGGAGGCATGCAGTATTCAGCGGCTGCTGCGACGAATAACTCGGCGGGCGCTGCGTGTCCCACGGGGGTGCGAAGCGACGCTACGCTATGCTTCTCCCGTGACAGGAGGAACGCTGCCTGCGCTACACGCCAGGTGCACTCCTACTGGCCAGGGCTTCACTCCTGTAAAATCACAGGACACCATTCGCCTTGACAAGCGAATAACGAGTCGGCAGCCATTGTGGCACACCATTATGGGGATGCGCCACACTTTAAACGATAAAATTACACTGACATCTGAAAAGGAAACGTCAACCACTGGTTTAAAGTAACAGCACTATCAAGACACATACTGATAAGTCCCATACTGTTGAAAAGATGGGGAACTTTAGAATAAATCTAAAAAAAGGTAAAATTCACAAAACGCAATTTCGATGAGGTTGCTATTAGAATCAAGCAACTCACAAAAATAGCAGAGTGGAGCGCTTTGTGTGGCTGTGAAATAATATGCTGAAGGTAAAGCAGGTGCAGACATCAGGTACGTCGCAACTTTCAGTATAGCTCAGTTGTGTGGGAGACATACCAGATAGGGCCAACAATGGACGTCGAACGTACACTAAGAACGGCGGAGCAAGTAGTCGATCAGAGTATTGCGAGAGAAGCAAACCTGTGACTAAGAGAAGAGAAATTCAGGAGTATCAAACAGGTTACAAGGGGTACTCAAACTGAGACAGGTGGGGTAAATTCATAAATTGTTTATTATTTCAGAAGTAATAACTATAACAGAAAAAACTCCGTCCAACGAGGTTTCGGAAGTCCCAACGGTACCGAGTCACCGTAGTGTCTTCCTCAGGCGGTAGGTGTCACTGGATGCGGATGAGGAGCAGCGTGTGGTCAGTACACCGCTCTTCAGCCGTCAAGTAGCTCCTCAGTTGGGCTCACAAGGGCAGAGTGGGCCTCGCTAACCAGTAGCGCTTGGCAAACTGTCGGTCGCCCGTCCAAGTGATAGGAAAGCCCGATAGCTCTCAGTTTCGTTGATCTGACGGAAACCGGTGTTGCCATTGCGGGCAAGGTCGTTGGCAGCCACTGTGTTACTGCACTTATCCCATTCTGACACAAGACGGTGATTGTCTTCAACGAAAAATGTCTCCGGTTGCCTGTGGAACCATGTGGACGACCCTCAGTTGCCGATGTTGTTTAGAGTACGATGCACAAGTTTCGCTGGGAAACGGTCACATATCCTCAATACAGTCGCCATCTCTCCCCACGCCATGTTTGTATTTTTGGAGCCTTGAAGAAAGACACTTGCCGTCGACTTGCTTCGGGCAAGAAATCCATGGCTTTATGCAATCGTCGTTCCGTAGGCAACAGCAAACATTTTCCCACGAAAGCATTGAGCGTCTTGTATCAGAGCGGGATACATGTATTAACATTTAGGTCAATTACGTCTGGAATAATGAACACTTTACTTTCTTTCCATCTATCTCGTTTTCATTTCACTGCCCCTTACACAAGTAAGAGACGGAGATACCATCCTGATGGAATTTAGAAACCTTTATCATCAGTTTTCAGATATGAAAAATTTTCTACTTACATAAAAGCAAATCCCTGACTCGAGGAATTCCAAAGCTGATAGAAGCTTAAGAAAGCTTCTTACGCTGTCAGATAAATATTACAGTGACAGATGTTCCTCAAACGCTTTGTAGAGGTGCTAGATCCTACTGCTGCCAATTATATCGCGTTGACAAAGACTCGGCGTTGGTTAATACTTGCTGGGTAGTTGGTTCCGTGTAACCCAAGGGAAAGCATAAAAATTAGCGGTGTAAAATATTCTTCTGTCATAATGAAATAAACGTATCTTACATGCGCTGAGTATCTGTGGTTTATATTTTTCCTTCTGTTTCATGCTGCAGGTCCTTCTTCATCGTAGACAAAGCACATTTTACATGGTGACCTAATAAAATGTTTGGGGGGAAAAGGGGGAGCTATGACAGGCATGCGACAGAATAAACTTTTCCGCTTTCAGGACAGTTGCACAAGATCGTGGATGAAAATTCGGAATAACTCTGTGGACTTTACTTTTCTTTGGGTCATGTACGTGATTCGTAAGTACTAAGCTTATAAGAAACTAAACTCTTCGTAGAAGCACCACTTTTTCAAATTTTGTAATATCTTGTTTCTTGCAGTGATGGTTGAAATGGCTCTGAGCACTATGGGACTCAACTGCTGAGGTCATCAGTCCCCTAGAACTTAGAACTACTTAAACCTAACCAACCTAAGCACATCACATACACCCATGCCCGAGGCAGGATTCTAACCTGTGACCGTAGCGGTCGCGCGGTTCGAGACTATAGCGCCTAGAGCCGCTCGGTCACCCCGGCCGGCTCTTGCAGTGAATTTCTTAAAGTTCCAGTGTTTATGACTAAACGATGTCATAGCTGTTGGAGATGTTATAACGACTCAGGAGACTTTCTGGAGGACTAGACTATGACTGGCTGTGAGTAAGAAAGAAGTCAATATATTGCTAGTGTGCAAAGTAAGAAAAATCACTGTTACGCTGATTTGAAATAGCAATCACTTTCAATTATTCGTAAATCTATATCACCAATTTTTAATGCCATTACTTTATTAAAGTATCTGTAACCGAGCAGTGTTCATATAAAGGTCATATAGGCACTAAGACTTCTCTAACCAGCCGCGGGGTTCATAGCTTAATCGACGAACCTGATTTAGGTTGTGCACAGCCTTCCTAATGGCACAATTCCAACTGGACTTTATATTCATGTGCTTTAGCCGGGAGATCCGAAGATGGTGCGAGAACAAGCGTTGTCAGCTCCTAACCGAGATGACGTTGTTAAGGTTTAAAAAAAAGCAAACAATAAATAAATATATTCTACACCAACAGGCCTTTATATTCCACCATTCTTCTTTGTTGCTCACACGCTGCAGAGGAAACTAAAAATCTAGAGGAAAGTGCTCAACTTTCACAGGGTCAGTGGAAAACGAGGGCACAGAGATAAGACCCTTAAGCTTCGTCACAGCTGCAATGAAAGCTGAATATTGCGTAAGATAGTGGCTCGTGCAGAGAAGTTCACTGACACGTATCTTCTCGCTGGGAGTATCAGCACATTCAATGCGAAGAAACCAGTTCATAGTAACAGCTGTCCAGAACGCAAGGAAAACAAAATAATAATAATCCGTGAGGATCAGTAGTAGTATTTCTAGTTAAATAAGTCTCGAACAATTCACGTCACGAATATGTTGCAATGTAATATGATACCCAACTGCAAACATCGTGTAATGATGTCAAAGGCTTTTAAAAGTAATTCCGCCATCGGACGGAGATCATCATGCGATTCCGACCAGTCGTCATGTTGTCCTCTGCCAAACGACGCCATTTGGATATTGTATGGAGGGACATCGCGTCGACATACCTCTCTCCCGGCCTTTGTCAACTTTCCTCACCCTCGGGGCCGCAATTTCACAAAAACGTAATTCCTCATTTGGTGTCACGAGGATGTGTACACCATTTCCAGTCCTCCCACCATGGAAAAACACCTGGCTGTATCGGGAATTGAACCCGGGTCTTCCACATAGAAAAACTGCTTCCAATCATGTCGGTACGTTTGCTTCTGCACACACTTGAGACTTGTATTGCATGTTCAGAACAAGGTGCAACAAATTGACAGTCTTAACCCTTGTCGAGCAAGTGTGTGTGTGTGTGTTGTTGTTGTTGTTGTTGTTGTTGTTGTTGTTGTTGTTGTTCTTAGCATAAGTTAGTTTAAGTGGTGTGTAGGTCCAGGGACTGATGACCTCAGCAGCTTAGTCCCTCAGCAGTTCACACATATTTGAACATTTGAAACCCAACCTTCCTTCCGCCCTGCTCGTTTTTCCTATTACTTACACCAATTACTCCACAACTATTTTGAGATCAGAAACTTTCTTTTCCATAAATGTTTTAGTTAGTCCCTCTCTCTCTCTCTCTCTCTCTCTCTCTCTCTCTCTCTCTCTCTCTCTCTCATGTGTAAATGTGGTAAATAAATTACTACACAACGATTTCTTAGCATCGCTGTAAGTGTTTGCTGATGAAAAGGCAATAAATTGATGTAGACGATCGAGTGCACTGTTGCTGAAAAGTGTGTGGAAGGTGTATAGGCATGTTACCGTCCTTTTTGAGCTTAGGTCTGTCTGCATGAAAACTTGAAGTTCCATGATTTATTTAGCACACAAGAAATTGAGAGATGATAAAACACTTAGCTGCTCATCACCTGGCCCTACGGTTCTTCAGTGAAATTCTGTAAAGTCAGTATCTCGGGTTCTCATTACATCCATTAGCAAAACAATAGACAGAAAAACATGATAAGCAGTGGTGATAATCAGAATATTTTCTGACTTGTTAAACACACTTCACAGCTGGTATTTAATCAATAGTTTCCATCGTAAACCAGTCATTAACCTCTGTAGATCTTTCGAGATATTCTTGAAACTTTAATTACTGATGATGGTTTTTAGCTACCGCTCTTAAAGAGAGTCAACAAATTATTACTAATAATTAATTTATTAGTAGTATTGAATTTACACTTAATAATGAATTATTTTCTTCTCGTGAAAGAAATTGAGTTTTCTTAGCTCTGCACAGCTTTTATGTATTTGGCAGCAGACTTCACTATTACAGTCAAAATGTTGCCTTGTATTTCTAAATGTAAACGAACATTTTCACTTCTCATTTCTTTCTTTTTTACCTACTGTGCCCCGGTCTCTTTTAGACAGGTGTAATACCTATGAGTATTGTTAAATAACTGAAGCAAAAACAAGTTAATCACATGAACAATTCTTATTCAATAAATGAAAAACGATAGTTCCTATTCCAAACACAGAACTGGAAGGTTTTACACCATGAAATGCTTACATCCGTCACCACGCGGGATTAGCCCAGCGGTCTAGGGCGCTGCAGTCATAGACTGTGCGGCTGATCCCGGCGGAGGTTCGAGTCCTCCCTCGGGCATGGGTGTGTGTGTTTGTTCTTAGAAGAATTTAGGTTAAGTACTGTGTAAGCTTAGGGACTGATGACCTTAGCAGTTAAGTCCCATAAGATATCACACACATTTGAACTTAAGTCCTTCATGCCAATGATTCGGCCTTCTTTACCGAGTCGATGGCCCATTGGACTCGCTTTCCGACGGCACGACTGTTCAAATCCGCGTCCTCCCATCCATATTTATGTTTTCCGTGACGTCCCTATATCGCTCCAGGAAAATTCGGGGATAGTTCCTTCGAACGGGCGCTGCCGAATTCCTTCCCTATTCTCGAAACAACCCGAGCCTGTGCTCTGTCCCTAATGACATCATCGTCGAATGGGCGTTAAACACTAAACTTCTTTCGACCCTTCTCAAAGTCCAAAAGTTGGTAATAAGTTGCACGCGCACGTCTTCGGGGCAAGCTGTGTTGTTCGTTTAAGGATGAATTTTTAATCACCATATCCCACAGGTGTGAAGGTACTGGGGGTGTCAGTTTGGTAGCGTTTGCTCTAGGCGTTGATAGGGTAATACTGTTGGTTTTCGTCTGTGTATATCTTCGTACAAAATACCGCAGAAGTAATTCCAACTCAAGTGGGAGACACTCGAGCATTCGCCCTACAGTCCTGATCTCTGCCCATGTAATTATAACACCCTCAGCCCTTTAAAAAAGGCCTTGAAATTTCCTGCCTGAGAGGATGTGCCGCTGGCAGTTACGGACACCTTCACGAAGCAAGAGACGTGTTTTCGCCAAAATGATATCTTCAACCTGGTGCGTCGGTGGACCCGAAAGGTTAGCCGAGAGCGCTAATGCGCTGCTTCCTGGACTCGGGTAGGCGCGCAGGTCCCGGATCGAATCCGCCCGGCGGATTAACGACGGAGGCCGGAGTGTCGGACAGCCTGGATGTGGTTTTTAGGCGGTTTGCCACTTCCCACTAGGTTAATACCGGGCTGGTCCCCACGTACCGCCTCAGTTACACGGCTCGCAGACATCTGAACACATTCACACTATTCCATGGATTACAATCGACACAGGCAGATGGGGTACACTAATTCCGTCCCGGAGGGTACGGGGCGGCGGCAGGAAGGGCATCCAGCCACCCCTTAAATTGTTGTTGTTGTGGTCTTCAGTCCTGAGACTGGTTTGATGCAGCTCTCCATGCTACTCTATCTTGTGCAAGCTTCATCTCCCAGTACCTACTGCAACCTACATCCTTCTGAATCTGCTTAGTGTAGTCATCTCTTGGTCTCCCTCTACGATTTTTACCCTCCACGCTGCCCTCCAATACTAAATTGGTGTTCCCTTGATGCCTCAGAACATGTCCTACCAACCGATCCCTTCTTCTGGTCAAGTTGTGCCACAAACTCCTCTTCTCCCCAGTTCTATTCAATACCTCCTAATTAGTTATGTGATCTACCCATCTAATCTTCAGCATTCTTCTGTAGCACCACATTTCGAAAGCTTCTATTCTCTTCTTGTCCAAGCTGTTTATCGTCCATGTTTCACTTCCATACATGGCTATACTCCATACAAATACTTTCAGAAACGGCTTCCTGACACTTAAGTCTATACTCGATGTTAACAAATTTCTCTTCTTCAGAAACGCTTTCCTTGCCATTGCCAGTCTACATTTTATATCCTCTCTACTTCGACCATCATCAGTTATTTTGCTCCCCAAATAGCAAAACTCCTTTACTACTTTGTCTCATTTCCTAATCTAATTCCCTCAGCATCACCCGACTTAATTCGACTACATTCCATTATCCTCGTTTTGCTTTTGTTGATGTTCATCTTATATCCTCCTTTAAAGACACTATCCATTCCGTTCAACTGCTCTTCCAAGTCCTATGCCGTCTCTGACAGAATTACGATGTCATCGGCGAACCTCAACATCTTGATTTCTTCTCCATGGATTTTAATACCTACTCCGAATTTTTCTTTTGTTTCCTTCACTGCTTGCTCAATATACAGATTGAATAACATCGGGGAGAGACTACAGCCCTGTCTCACCCCCTTCCCAACCACTGCTTCCCTTGCATGTCCCTTAACCTTGCCAAATCCGATTAACCATGCCGACCCTGCGTCACTGCAGAAAAAAGGCACAAGCGAAAGAAACAAAGAACATGGTGCGTTGGTGGGATGATAGCTTCAGTGCTCAAGGCGTTTTTGCCTGATGTGAATACTGATTATGGACACTATGGCCTTCGAACGGAAACTTTTTGATCGCTCTTCCCCCCCCCCCCCCCCCTTTTATAAGTAACCTGTAAACACGCGATTCTTTGAAGAATCGAACTCCCATGTATAAAGCATCTTCAGACACCGAGCGAGGTGGCGCAGTGGTTAGACACTGGACTCGCATTCGGGAGGACGACGGTTCAATCCCGCGTCCGGCCATCCTGATTTAGGTTTTCCGTGATTTCCCTAAATCGCTCCAGGCAAATGCCGGGATGGTTCCTCTGAAAGGGCACGGCCGACTTCCTTCCCTAATCCGATGAGACCGATGACCACGCTGTCTGGTCTCCTTCCCCAAACCAACCAACCAACCATCTTCAGACGTCCAGTAACTATGCAAATGACGTAATGTGTTAAATATTTGACGCTAAGCTGGTAAGAGAGAAAAAGTGCAGAGCGGGTGTGAAATTGTGCTTAAAGTTCGTTTGAAGTCTCTAAGTGCTGTCATTATTAAACACGAGGTGAGTATTGTCTGGGTTATTTGCGCTCCGTCTTAAGAAGAGGTATTTTTTCACGCAGCTCAATATTCATGACGCAATGTCTCCTTCACTGTGTGTTGTGTGACGACATAATTTTGCACATACATTCAGGTGGCATGTGTGTATACTGTCTGCGAAATGTGGAAAATGTAGTAAGCGAAAAACGTTTTCCCTTTATCATTCGGGAGCGGGGGAGGGGAGAAGAGGAGGCTTGTCAGCGAGAAAAACTTTCTTAACGGTTTGAAATAGTGTGTAAATTTTGTTGGAAGCCGCTAAGGGCTGTCTTTCCCAAACACTACATGAATATAGTCGGGATATTGACGCGCGGTGCATTACGCTTCTCTTTTATCACCCACTGCTTTAATTGGCAGGTGTTTCTTATCGAACAGTGATTCTTCTCAGATAGGAAGTGATGTGTGTACCAAATCTGGCCGAAATCGATGCAGTAGTTTAGGAGAAGTGGAACATACGTACATACATTTTAATACAACATAGAGATTACAGTGCAAGTTTCTTGCCATCGACATCACTGCAACAACACTTCGTCAAAGTCTGAAAAACTTCTTTTGCATCAAAGAAAAGTGCGCGGAAAATTCTTGTGTTTTCAATTTTTGAAGGACGGTAACAACGCGAATGACTTGTTGATTCATGCTGTGACAGCTTTTTGATGCTTTCTATTGATTATATGTAGATGGTGCAAGAGAAAATTGCAGAGAGATTTTGTCGCTGGAAAAGGATACCAAGTATCGGGTAGGAACATTGCTTTGTATATAAACTTGTCCACAATACCGGTTCCATAGCATTTTCCATTAATGCAACATTTGTCACTTCTGGTTATGGACTGAAAATTTAGAACGTCTAGCATACACTCACAGCGCGGAGACACATTTACGGCGATTATTGTAAATGACGCAGGTCTATTGTTCATTTAGTTTCACGTAATTCATCTTAGTACTGCTTGGAACCTTATTTCTTAAATTTCAGTGCCTCACGGTGTGAAACTTGGTTGTGGATTAAAACCGTTCGCAGGACCTTGGACTGCTGTGGCACGCCGACAGTGCTCTCGTCAACTGAGCTATACATGCAGGGCACACTATCTTCAATACCTCGCCAACTATATTCTATTTTCCGAAACTCATTGCAGTCCAGCGACATACTCCTATTATAAGTTTGTAGATGAGGCGAACGGTTGTTGCAGATTGAAACTTCGAGTCGAGAAGTCACATGTGCTCACGGAAAGCAAGGTTCGTGATTCTAAAACCGTACAGTTCACGGTTTTAATATATCAGGAAGTTTCATTGTAGTACACATTCCGCTACAGAACGATACCAATAATTCTGGACATCACTTATTATTCGTTCGAAGACGGTAAATCTATGTATCAAGCGAAGAATTGCACCTCTACGTGTGTGAGGGAGGTCAGATGCCAGACTTGCTGGAACAATAGGTAACCACTGTGTACGAATACGCAACACGTGTCACATATGCAGGCGACAAAAGACTATTGTTACGTTATGCTGTTGCTGGTAACGGCGTGCTCTGCCTGTAATTCGCGCCCATCAGACAGCGCACAATAAAACACGAGGAACGAGAGAAAGTAATGCCACGAAAGAGTGACAATGGACTCCAGCACTCGGCCGAATCAACGAGGACGTTGCCTGGCTCTTTCAGACTGCTTGTTTCAACAGCAGCAGGCGCGAAAATAAATTCCTAGCTGGCGCCGCCTACCAGGTTTGTCGGTTCATTAAGTTTTACGACAGGAAGAACGCCTTCCCCTGTGAGGCAAGGGGCGTGGCTGCTCACGGCACTTTCTCCTGAAGTGCGAAAAGAAAATACTGGCGGCGCCGTTGCTTGCATAGACGACGGGAACGACCCAGTCAGAGGGAACGCTTCTGACAACGAAGGAACCAAAATCGGGTCGCTTCACCTAACTTTAATGCGTTACCAGGGTGAAATGTTTCTGCATACTTAAGACACTGGATTATGCTTTTATACCGCCAACTGCGTTAACAGCCTCCTAGGCCCGTCTTACACCTTCAGATTTTCTTTGACGGTAAAATGGACTCAGATATTCGTCATATTATATTTGACAAATATATTTGAAGCGACGCAAATAGAGGTATTACGCTATCATCAAATTTTCTTAGACAAAGATCTTAGATGTCATCGTTCCTTCAGAATGACATGCAAAGACATTACTGTGCTCTGCAGTTGCGTGTCGTGTACCACAACTGCATTGTATTTATGTTTGGAAGAGGAGCAGAAGAAAAACGAAACTTACTTGGATGAAGCTGCGAGTTTCACGGCGAGTTGCTAAAAGCATCCAGTAAAATCTGTTAAGGGAGCTGTAAGTCGACGGCGTAAAGTCGTGTATGAAAATTACTTGCGAATGGACGAGAATACATTTCAATATTTGCTCAAAAGAGTGGCGCCACACATTACGAAACAAACGTGCAACCTCAGAAATGCTGCATCTGCAAAGGACAAGACTTACCATAACACTGCGTTTTTTTGCAACAGGAGATAGCTCCTCTAGTTTCCAGTGTAGTATTCGAATACCGCAGTGCAAATTGGCGAAAATAATACCAGAAACGCGTGTATCTTTTTACAAACACGAATGAGGAACATATGAAGATAAGTAACTGTTTAGTACTTACTATATTAATTAATAAATAGTTTTGTTCCTACAGAAGTTGTAGAGCGCTTCATCTGCCTCGTACTTTCCTATCAGTTTCGTTGTAGAAGCGACGCACCATGTTGATATCGAAGCCATATTGATAAACATCAGATGTCGGACAGCTTCATCGGTGCTAGTGCTCAGAGTTTTGTCCATGCAATAAAGAGAAGGTGAGCGCTTTCTTTTATCAAATGTAAGGCGAGGCGCTAGATTTGATAAAAGAAAATTTTACCAAGGGCTAACTTTGACTTGATTCCTTACTACACTTGGCAAAGAACTTTCTCACAGAAAAACTTAATAGCATAACGCTGGCCTTAGTACTACGTAGTTTTTCGTTTTGATGTATAAGACTGACAGTTACGCATCCGACATGGTAACTAAAATGAGTGCATAGATGGTTTTTCTTTCTTCAAAACTGTAGATACGTAGTGACATTGTCATTTTTTCCACTGCCTTCCACGACGATTTAGACCAAATCCATTAACATGGAAAAACACTTAAACTGCAGTTTGCATAATTTACGGACGGTCTCTCTGGATTCGAACCAATGATAGTTCGTTTGATACCAACTCGCCAAACCGCGCACCGTTATCCTGGCAGCGATTTCCGTCGCTACAAAATTAAATTAATTCTGGCGTAAAATAAGAAAACTTCACATTAAGTTTGTCGACAAACCGATTACCTGTCAGCACTTCAGCTGTTTTCTTCGACACAAGTGATGACATAAATAACTCTTTTCTTCACTAATAAGTAATTATGGTACCTTTGATTAGCAAAAGTGGTAATGCTTAATCATAGATGCCGAGCAACTCGAGAAAAAAATCTAAGATTTTACTGTGCATTCGTTGAAACTTTGGAAAACATTACTACGTAACCTAGTCACCGCATTTCTACGATTTGAATAGTGTTCATTGGAATTTTCAACTCTGTAAAAAAATGTCCCCTTAAAAATATTTGAAGATAAAAGTAAAATAAAAAGAAAACTCTTGATGGGAACTACGAAGGAAAAAAAAATATTTCTGCAGCTGTAGAGGACAAACCAGTTCCCACCAACTCACAATAGCAACTTTCCTGGTTAAATGCCTCAAAATAGACTTACGCCAGTTTGCTTCGATAAATATTTCTCTATCACCTGTAAAAGAGTTACATTATTTCATTTTTTATTCTATTGCTGGACTTGGCGCATTCATCCCAAGAAGAGTGATGTATAGGATGGTGGGGTACAGTGCTATAACACGAGGCACAGGGCAACATGTAGTTGTGTAAGTTACCATGATTGTAACCTTGTGTTGAAACCATTTAACGATTATTTGTAAACACTTTTGGTCAGTGTACTTAGGAAGTGATTACATTGCGTAGGATACCCCAGTTCAAGAAGTGTACCAAGGTCGTTCAAGAAAGATGTATGGGAAAAGAAAACTGAAACTAACGTGAGAAATGTTTTCAACATAATTGGACTTAGAACAGTGGGAGACAAAATGTGTGCGATCCTTTACTCACACAATGAAAATATTGAAGGTGAAAATGAGTACAAAGAAGAAAATATTAGGCCACTTGCTCAAAATGATTATGATTTAGTGTGGTTCCCTGGCAAGGACCCAGTTCATTATATAAGGATGGTGGTGACTATGAAGTGATATTTCTCCGTGGTGGGGGGAGGGAGGGGGGAGGCAAAAATCCAAGCGCATTTGTATACCCACATATGACTGATAAATAATAAGAGGAGCATTCAGTAAGTAGTGCAACACATTCTTATGCTCCATTTGGAAGAGGGTACATCAGAGTCTTACGATGGATGAGGAAGAACATTCAAATGAAGTTTTGTGAACTCCTTCCTGGTGCACAGACATGGGCGATGCCTTGTGTTGTCCTGGAAAAAGAGTTTACATTTTTGTAACGGCGAACACGCTGAAGTCGTTTTTTCAGTTTCCACAGTACATTTCAGAGTTGATCGTTCCACCATGAGGGAGGACATCAGACAAGCGCCTTCAGTCTGGAAAAACAGTCATTAGTTTACTGACTGAGGGTGCGACTTTCCTCTTTTTCTTCGGAAGAGAGGTGGTGTGGCGCGCTGCCACTCCATGGATTGCCACTTTGTTTCCGATTCGAAGTGATAACCAATGTTTCATCGCCTGTGAAGATACTCGACAAAAAGTTGACACCAACAGCCTCGTAACGCGCCAGCAGCTGAGCACAGATCTTCGTTGCGCTTCATAATCTTCTGTCGGGCGGTGAGGAATCTTACGGACACACAGCTTTGACTACCCGAACTGGCGGACGTGTGTGTCAGCACTATCAACAGAGACGTTGAGTTATGCAGCGATGTGTTTGTGATTCGTCGATTATCTGGAATGAGTGTGTCCGCACGTTCCAACATTGTGGGAGGCACAGCTGTGTGCGGCCGGCCGGCACGCGGGCGATCGGACAGGTTTGCACGACCTTGTTGGGATGATGACAGACTCATCGTCCAACGATTCACCGTGTTTTTGTTCACTGCCAGATCTCCGTAGACATTCTGCAAGCGCCTATGAATGTCTGCGAATGGCCAAGTTTTCCGCCAAAAGAAACTCTGTGACTATTCTCTAGTTCAAACGCACCTTTGTTACAGACTCAAATCCGAAGGCTACGTATAGATCTGCCAACTATCGAAACTTCATGAAACTGTAGAGACTGAAGCAAAAACATTTCACGATGGCCCACGACAAATTCCACATTTTTTAAAATCGAAATTGGCCGATAAAAAAAGTGTTGCATTACGTATTGAACGCCCCTCGTATGTGTCTGAAAAAAGTGTGCTAAGGGTTTTATCGAAACTTGTTTGCATGGAGAAAACTAAAGGATAGCATCGATGCCTTAAATTTGATTTCAACCTAACAGTTTTAATGAGTGTTGAAGAGAGTAAAAGTGTTGAAATTATCTACAAAGACACTACACACTAATTTTTCCTAGCAATAGTATCATAAAAGTTATACCCACATTAATGTAATTTTTCGTGCTTGGTTTCAATCTTCCCCGGCATGTGTTACCCTTTGTCTTTTGCTTGGACAAACGTTAGCAGTTTCCGTTAATAATTAGCATAGTAAATAATACACTAATTCCAAAGTGACACGGTCTGAGAGCTATCAATGATTGTTAAGGGACCCTTAAAGAATAACACAAAAGAGGTATTCACAGATAATAACTTTCCTCTTCGACTGTGGCCCAACTTTCTCAATCCTCCTACAGGTGTGCTTGCTGAAGCAATGTTATGCCGCCTCTTGCAATCTCTCTCTACCTCGGTCGTCATAATTCTTTTCGTTGGTGACTTCGTAACTTTTAATGTTGTTACTATAATCTACTAAATACAGCCTGAAACGTAAGAAAATCCGAAGCATGAAGGTGTATGATACTGTATTCACACGCGTCTCCCTGATTGTAAAATTCGCGCAACAAATGTAGAGCTGACGTGCAATGACACAGCAATCGTAGCGATCAAGCAGTACGAATCGTAGAAATTACCGTCGTTGAGTTGCTATTTCGTTTCCCGTGCACTTTCCTCTCAACAAGTGTACATCAACATTATTTTTTTAATTTTGCTTTACACTAAACAGCAATTTTGGAGGCAGGCAGCTTCGGGAGGAATGTATGCTCTGCCATCTTGTGGCGAGATTTCAACCTACGCTGAAAGTTCTTCGCTGTTTGTGCCTCCATCTAATAATCGTACCTCTGAACTAACATATTAACCAGAAAGCTTTCTGCTTGTTTTTGGAGTTTCTACTCAACTGCTCTTTACCTTTGTTAGTATGTTTTCTTCATTTTTTATACTGGCTTACTATAAGATTAGACAGGAATTATGGGTTTTACAACTGTTCATTCCATGTAAAGAATATGTCAACTGTCTATTAGCCACTAGCGTCGGTGATCGCCTACACCAGTGTTCAAACCTGTCCGTGAAAGACTACTAAAGCAGTAAAAACCAGTGACTTGGGTCTGACGAACTTCGCGCGAAAAGATGTCACAACCAGTTACCAGCCTTCCCGGGAAGGTTGCGTGTGGTGCATCGCCAGCAGCCGGATCCAAGAGTCTGAGATTTGCCCAGACGGAACAATGATGAACTTCAGCATTTAAACGATCTTTGTCTCTCATGTAATCGCTTGCTAGTCGTACTCGAAATGGCGATTGTCTACACTCTGTTATGACCCAGATACTGTACAGCCAATAGGGTATCTCTGACAAAACTGCTCGCAATAGACAGAGAGAGCCTCTAGACGAACAAAAGAAATGGTACGAGGAAAAAAGCTCGCATCATTTCAAACTGATAACTGGTCAACTCAGATACCGTATCAGATAGGATGTGAGTATACAAATTACACAATCTATATGGCCTGGAGACCTAATCCGTGACATCTTTAATATTACACCTGCACCAGAATTATAATTATTCAAGCAAGAAAATAGCTTGACATCAGTAACTGACAGCTTGCGAAAGCGCGTCCAGGCTTTTATAGAAAGAATCCACGCAACTCATTATCGACTTCCGTAACTGAATATGAATGAATCGTAGCTTGAGTTAATGTACGATGTGACTCAACCACGGCTTAACATTAAAGTTCAAAATAATCATTCATTCTTCGAAAACAGCGGGGTTTCTGGCTTTGCAATAAGCATCTGCATCGTCCATATCGTCCATAGCGTGCATCAAGCGCAACTAATAGTAGTATGGTATCTCGATGCGTAAAAGGACATGTGACTGACTGAAAGGGTTCGGCTTTGAATCCCAGATGGTCGTAGGCTTTTCATTTTTCCTAGGAATTGATTAGTACTTCATTTTTGGCAATGGTTCGTGAGTGTAACAAAAATTTCACTGTGGACCGTGAGTCATTTCACTTTAAACTGTGTTACCTTACAACTGGCTGGTTAGCTTCGTTCACAGACCGAAGAAGAGTAAGGATTCGTAAACTCTATTAGAAGTATCCTTGGTAAAGCAGTGGTGTGAAAACAAAACGCTAGGAGGACAAGTAGAATATATCGAGTGCTACTGAGTAAAATTCGAGGCATATAAGCCTTAATTATGGCAAAAAATTCAGATTATAATCCAATGAAAACAATTAGACGATGAGGCACAATACTGTACATTTAGCAAAGAGAAACTTAAACAATCGACTCAGAACTAAAGAGCCCAGAAAGCAGCGAAGCACTTACTGTTTCCTAGGACATCGTATTCTCACCGTGAACGGAAAACTCTCTTTCACATGTGCGTGAAACGTTTTTCAGTGTAATTAATAATGTTCTGCCATTCTTCGAAAAGAGCCATCTACAACTGCGTAAGGTTGTGGAAGGTGCTGGCCGAACTACAATACGTATTCTAAGCGTATTCTAAGCATGTCAGTTACAGTTCATATCTGTGGAGCGCGCTAGTCTGGGTTTTTAGTGATACATTTACTTTACTCAGTTCGATTGGAACGTTCAGGAAAATGTTAACAGCGTAGGGCAGACTAAAACGACGGACATTGTCCCACGCCTTGGAGAAGCCAAAGAACACCTTCTGATGACATACAGTGGTTATTATCCCCGCCAGTACTGATTTCTGCGGACACACACACTCCGCTGCCACTACCATATAATGGAATATTGTTTTGTTTTCCATGATATTCTCAGATACAACAGCAATGCGTGTGAGACTCAACATTAAATCGTGGTTTTTCTCTCTGCGTGTGTGCGTGTGCCCGTGCCCGTGCAAAATGCCAAAATAGCGCTAGTCAGAGATGCTTTAGGTACGCATGTAATGACATTTCATTATTGACTGAGATAGTGTTTCTGCACTTTTTGCTATTACAATGCTGAATTGCTCAAAGAAATGAAGAACTAGGCCTGGTGGCTGATACCTGTGAACCGCGAACGCCAGCGGTGTTCTTATTGATTAGTGATCGCAATATCTGTCGACCACGTATAGTTGGAGCAGTTTATACATGAATAAAACAAGAAGGTGCCGAATAATCGATCGTCAGTCATCTTAAAATCCTTACGAAAAATATTTTTTTGAGACCTCTTTGCATTCAGTTATTAACTGTCAGCATGAAAAGTTTATGAATCATCAAATACAGTAAACATCGATTTAACATAAACATTGTGTCACAGTCTAGGATAAGAAGCCACAAGCTATTGTCTGTCTGCCTGTGGAAGAAAACTCAACTTTTTACGCAACGGCGCTCGCATTGTGTTATCACCAGTGATGACGCGAGTGGCGACGTAGTTGCGGTAAGTTGGTCGACCTTCAAGAGAATGCTTTCCCCCCCCCCCCCCCCTCTCTCTCTTTCTCTCCCCCCCTACCTCACCGCCCCCCTCCCCCCACCGCCTTTGCCCCCTCCTCCACGAAGCGAGTGCTAATCGCTAGCCCCAATACTCGGACCTGCCTTCCAGAGAACCTCATCAGTGTTGCGTGTATTGCCTGATCACGTGACACGGCGGCCTTACGCAACACTTGGCGCCTCGCGCTGATCCTGCTGGGCAACGTGTACGTGCCTGGCTTCCACTCGGACTGACGGAGCACAACGCCCAACCTTAGAGGATACGAAGCAGTCGCACGTTCAGGTCGACCAGTACATGTTTTTCTTCGGTGCTTCTATTGCGAAATGATCTACTGTTTGCCAATGGACTTCCGCCGACAGTCTCCAAACCAGTAGGTATCGGGGCACGTCCACAATAATACGAGATATGTTTACATCATCTTAAAAAGCAGGTAGGTCTGTTGGAAACACCGTGCTCCAAGACAGAGATTAGATTGAATCTTTTAAATGGAAGGAAAGGAGAAACGTTCTTAATCGCAAATTGCGTACCTTCGAACACCTCTTCAAAATAACCTTGAGCGGCACCCACATGCCTTGCTCATACTGTGGCATCAAGCAGTCAGGCCTGCAAGATGAGTGATCTACCAAGCGAGTGGATTCACTCTTATTTATCGAGTAACATGAACTCTAGTACTCACAATGAAGTTAAGTTATTCTCCTGCTTGAATATTACGCAACCGAAACGGAAACGCACATCTGACTATTAGTAATTTACACAACTCTGACTGTTCACTACGCACTGGCAATACCACATTTTCTTTCTTATTTAACGGCTTTGATCAACACGTGGCCATCGCACTGAATATGAATGGCGCACACATTACAAACCCTGGGTATCATGACAACATACTATTCGAAGGACAAGGCCACCAATCTTTTTCTTTTCATTATCTTATTTATTCCGATAAATTCCATAACCTAAACACACAAATTCTATAACCTACAACAATAACACATGAGAAATTCCGCCCAGTGGGCATGGCTTTACCTTGGTGATTCTCTATCTTACATCTCGTAATTATTTAACGCTACAGTGCACTTTCTCGATAGGATGGTGGATCTTTTGCTATATCCCACACTTCAACTCTCACACCCATCATAACGAAAATTTCCTCCAGACCGAGCGGTACAAAAGAACATGCATAAAACACTACCTCTGAAACTACGTTGCCACTGTCCCATGCAAACCACACATACTTAAATTACATGACATACACCACACTGCAACAAGGAATACAACACAAGGAATAGTCACAACATTATCATTTTCAGCTTTCCCACTTCAATTAGTATTCATCCCAGTTTCACACGACACTGCCCCACTTGGTAACTTTTCTTTCCTACTACGAACTCTGGAAGATATATGCACGTCTTCCTGTGCAATGCAAGCCAAGTGGCGTTGCTGGATAGACGGCCGACTCGCCTTGCTTCTCTCTGAGTATTATTGTTTGAATCAAGCGTCACACGGAAACATAACACGCAAAGTAATATTAAGAACATATTCATCACACACGCGAGTCCTCATCTGATACCATGGACGAGTACTTCTCTTTATCCTTTGTCTCATACACAGATTGAGATTCACACAGTACTTACCACGTGGAAGTACTCGTCTCTAATTACAAATCCTGCACACGCCATTTCTTAAATATTTCCAACTTACAGTACACACGCTATTAATTCAGCTTAACTTCAGCACTCGGAAGTATTTCAACTTATTGCTACACGTGGTTTCATTGTGACCGTTGCTCACTTCCGAAGATTACTACGATCCCCTTAACATTACCTGCATGACATTTAATTCTCCCCACAAAAGTTCCCGAAGTACAGAAATTATTGTTCTAAACTACTCTTAAGTATTTCACATGCATACCACGTCTGCACTCTTGTCTTTACGGAGCACACCTAAGACAGGTCTTACCAACACTAGATCCAGCGGCAGAGTGCCGAAACATGGCCATTCTTTAGCTCATCTCACACCTCTGTCGAGGTGGAGGAAGACCATGCTACCGTATTGGGCAGCCACATTTCAGGCGCTGAAAGCTCTGGTAAATTTCATCTCTTTGGTTCTACCAAAGGTGGCCAAGGGTCTCTCAAAGATGATCATACATTCACATTCACTATCTACGGTTAGCAGACGACCATACATTCATTTCACAGATCTCATCAAACTGGATGTAGGGATTTATTTTGTGGGAGTGCACATGTGATCAATCAAATAAATAAATTGTCATTCTTTCCCACACTGGTATCCGGCTTCTTTGTGTTAATTGAAATTGAGTTATTATTAGAAAAAATATGTTGTACTGACAAGAATAACGAAGTATGTTGTACCTATTTTCAATGTCGGGCGGTACTGTACCCTTTCAACCTGTATTAACCAAGGAAAATTACTTCGACGATATCAAAATGCAGTTTGGCTGCCAAATACCAAGCCCTACGAGAAAGCACGTCAAACCCTGTCCGAGAAGTGTAGAGCCATCTGGCCCAATTTCTACTCCACAGACGCCATAATGACTATAATGACGGACCAATGGAAACAAGCAAGCTACAAGCTACAACAAGTAGTAGCGCTTTACGCCACGCCTGGATTTCTCCATAAACTCTGCCAAAACAAGAGATTTCACCAGCCGAACAAAGACTGTGTTAGTGATTTGTGTAAGAAACATTGTGAGAGATACCACGATCAAAACTGCAAAATGAGAAAAACTTCAATTATAAAATTGGTTCCGGAATAACTATTCATTTGTAATTTCACTTTGCACATTGTGCGCCTGCCAATTAATAATAAAATTGAATGTAACCTAGAAGATAAATTTGCTTTTATTGACTGTACCTGCTATGTGGTGCAGGTTCACTAGAGCGAAACCATAGATCAGCGTTGGAAATACTCATCTTCAGCTTTGAGATCTTAAACACTAAAATAAAAAAAATAAACTTCCTGAACATCAAGGGCTAGCGGAAGCCTTTGCACTGAGCAGTTTCCATATCAGTACGGCCGCTGAATAAATGGTAGCTCATTTAGCCGGAGAAGATTGAACTGAGCTTCAATGTTTACAACTCGCCAGGTGGTCGCTGGAAAAGGAACGAAGGATCTTGGCATAAGTATCCAATAAGCGAAGGCAATCAGGTTGTCCCAGGAGGAATGGTAAATATCCAGGGGATATGACAGGAATGATCACTCGAAGCTAAAAATCTAGGAAACTTGGGCTCTAAAATGCATATCTTAAGAGCTGTGAGCACTTCTTCGTTCAGTAGGAGAGACGTGTGTCAGTAACGAAGACGAAGTAGTCCTCCAGAGACTCCCTGTATACACAAGCGGCTCGAAGTGTCCATTTATTTGGCAAGTGGTCGCAGATAATTAAAGATCAGAGATTGGAAGGCCCTACGTTTTTAAACCATCATGAGCAGTGGTAACGGGCCATATCCTGTCTTTCTGAAGGGAGATACACATAGGAACGATCATTTTCGTTCACGTCTTTATTGGCCTATCAGTCACACCGGTCAAGACTTAACATTGTATTGTGCATAGTGGAGATATCAATGTAACTGAAGTGTAAGCGAGTGGCCGGCCGATGTGGCCGAGCGGTTCTAGGCGCTTCAGTCTGGAACCGCACGACCGCTACTGTCGCAGGTTTGAATCCTGCCTCGGGCATGGATGTGTGTGATGTCCTTCGGTTAGTTAGGGTTAAGTCGTTCTAGAGGACTGATGACCTCACAAGTCAACTCCCATAGTGCTCAGAGCCATTTGAACCATTTGTAAGCGAGTGGAGACGCAGTTTTCTTGGAAAGTTTTAAATGTATGTTTTCACTTTTTCATAATGATACTCTGTTTTAAAATTTACAGTTTTTCTAATGCCGAATAATGTAATATGGACATACAATGTGTTGCTTGAATTATTAAGTGCCGTGACTTAAATCCTGATTAAATTGCTTGCATGTATGTTTTATGAAGATAGCCTACATCGCTTCATGCAAATTCTGAGTGTATCATAGTTAACTGTTATTTAAAACATACCATGGGAGAAGGGTTGCATTTCACTGGGCATTTATCACACACATTTGTTTGTTTAGTACTTCAATAAATGGGATATGTCACAGATGACTTAGGCCAGTTCAAGTTCACTATAGGACTCAAACTGAGAAAGTTTGATATTCCTTTTCTGTTCATTCGAAGACACTTGGACCCCTCCTTAAACAAATCTTCTCCAACTGCACTTGTAGCATGAGTCGTCTGAAATGAGTATTGCGCGATTCGCGACTGGTCTGCCTAATCGGTATGATAACGACTTCATGTATGAAGAGAGATAACGATGGAGAGCTGAGGGAGACATGACGTTCGTCTCACGAAAATCTGTTGGCAACGTTCCGAGAGCTGCGAAACGATGTTTACTGCCTTTGTCCTATCTGTCTAGCGGTCTTAAAGACGACATTCAGATCAGAGTTCCAGATGACGTGAGGAGCTGTTGCACGAAGCAGCTGTTTAGTACCACATGGGTACCTGTCAGCTGAGCAGTTCCTGATAGCTATCAGTCAGCAGCGTCGTGGAATGGCTCCTTAGGTCATCCGGAGCCTTGATCCGAGTATGGTCTCAAAGAAGGATACCGATAAACAGAATTCAGAATAAAACTTTTTTCGGGCTGGACAACTGCTTTTATTTTTAAAAAATCCTTGATAAACATTTCAGACACCTACAGACTATTCTTATTAAACATCTTGAAAGATTACCATAATTACTGAAACTAGGTGCTTAATTCCTCACTTATTTCGCCCATAGATTGTATCGTGCCGGCCGCGGTGGCCGGACGGTTCTAGGCGCTGCAGTCCGGAACCGCGGAACTGCTACGGTCGCAGGTTCGAGTCCTGTCTGGGGCATGGATGTGTGATGTCCTTAGGTTAGTTAGGTTTAAGTAGTTCTAAGTTCTAGGAGACTGATGACCTAAGATGTTAAGTCCCATAGTGCTCAGAGCCATTTGAACCATTTGATTGTTTGCAATTGTTTCTGCAAAACGCGCCTTCCTCTGAATCACACAGTACCAGCAGACCTATAACCAAAACGAATAGGCATGAACGTCGAGATGTCTTGCTCCTGAGCGATTCGCGAATGTCACAATGGAGAAAATTTATGTACGGGATCTATGCTATCGACTTTCTGCATCGCATACCACACAGTTTTAGTAATACATGAATTATAAATTTTCTGTTAAATTACATTTTTTCCATGTATTTAAGCCAGAAGCAATCAATGGAAAGGGTGTAAGAAATAATTAATACCCGGAAGATGAAATCGGCTGTCTTTCTATCTAGTTAGGAAGGCTGTTGTCATTATGATGAAATTATATTGTGGCCATTATAAAGTGTTTAGTAGGCATTTTTGTAACTGTACCCTGAAGTCAGTTTTAATGCACACACAGTGAAAGATGTAACATGTCTTTACATATGACACTTCACTGAGACTGAGTTCATGAAGCTACTAATATTCTGCACCTGAACGAGGTGAGAATCCCGCACATACTTCTGCTTTATTAGAGAGACAATGAGAAGAGGGAGAGGCAGACGGCAGAAGGAAGAGGACCAGGCCAGCGGCAGAAGCGGGGTCTGCGAGGCTGGGGCTATTGATTCTCAGCGGCGCGTCCCAGCTGCTCCAACACCGCCCTGCATTTCTCTCGCTGCACGCGTCGCCGCAGCATAATCACTCTCGTCTCTTCCGCCCACATCGCTCTTTGTACTCTCTTGTCAGTGAGCTTGCCGTGTCGCGCACGTTACGTGAGCGGCGTGTGCCCCATAAGCTCAGCTTCAAAGCGTACCGCTATGTACTTTGTGAGGTACCAGCAAGGTGAATGTGATTCCTTCTTACAAACTTTCGCGAGCTCTACAGAGATGTTTGCCGCGCAGCTTTATTTGAGGACGGCTATCTATTTTCCTGAAAGCTCAACGAACAAATCCACAAAATTATCCGTGAACTGGTCTTCTTAAGATTCATAGAAGATGAAATTTCCTGGCAGATTAAAACTGTGTGCCGGACCGAGACTCGAACTCGGGACCTTTGCCTTTCGCGTGCAAGTGCTCTACCAACTGAGCTACACAAGCACGACTCACGCCCCGTCCTCACAGCCTTACGTCTTCCAGTACCCCCAGGCTGTGGCTAAGCCATGTCTTCGCAATATCATTACTTTCAGGAGTGCTAGTTCTGCAAGTTCGCTTCTGTAAAGTTTGGAAGGTAGGAGATGAGGTACTGGCAGAAGTAAGGGTGTGACGACGGGGCGTGAGTCGTGCTTCGGTAGCTCAGATGGTAGAGCACTTGCCCGCGAAAGGAAAAGGTCCCGAGTTCGAGTCTCGGTCCGGCACACTGTTTTAATCTACCAGGAAGTTTCATATCAGCGCACACACCGCTGCAGAGTTAAATTTCATTCTAGATTCATAGAAGATATACCTTTGCTAATTCGTGGGATTACGTGGTTTTAGCGTCCAATGTCTTTATAATCTGCACCTTTTGCTGGCGACCAGTTTTGCATTGTTTTTGGTAACAGTGGATTTATCCCGGTGACACTTTCCCATGTTAGCTCGGTTGTCTGATTGATATGACTGCAGTTGACTGGCCGTCGCTGAAGAACGTTTCGTCGACGAAACGATAAACCCTCATCTGCCTTCATTTTCTAATACACCATTCTTCAAAGAGCCACGAGCAATCGCTGAAGTTCTGCACCAGTACCTCTGGATGTTTCAGTGCGCACGTCAGCGTACAGTCTGTCGGCCGATAGTTTGTACAGATGCTCTAAGAACTAGTTTTGTGCAGTAGTGGAACAGATGGTGAACCGTAGTCTAATAGCGTACATGCTTCGTTTGGGTGTTGCCTGTTCAGGTTAAGTTCACTTTGGTGAACTTGATGACTTAAGCCCACGGAAATCTGTCTCGGATACACAGATGTTGCGCACCTAACATATAACCATAAACTTATTTGATACATAGCTAACGAAGGCCATGACTTCCTTACAGCCAAACTTTCAGCTACCATCACCGAAGAGCCTATGGCACAACTAGATGCAACTCGTACTTGCCATGTAGAAACCGTCACTATAGAAAAGTTTAGGAGCGCTGTTGACGCGACATACAGTTGGGCGAATGAAATATTAAACTTGCTTACCGTCCATACATCATAAATATTGCCAGTTCGTCTTCTTCTTCGTATTATTATTATTATTATTATTATTATTATTATTATTATTATTATTGTAAGTTAAAACTCCTAGCCTGCGGATATGATTGACAGGGAAGGCCAGAGAAGTCCTATGTAGCTCAAATACTTTACTCGGTTAAAAGTAATTAGAGATTGTCCACCACAGCGTGGGAGATATCAGCCATCTTAAACGTGGTAGCCGTACCTATTTCAGGTTGCATTCGTATGAAGAATTGGAACACACAAACAGCTTAAATATAAACGAATACTCGACGGACTTGAATAAAATATACCACTGTCGTTTTAGCAAACTTGCTAACACTTAACAATATTATGTTTTACTAACACTGTGGCTATTTGACACTATGGACATGAACTTTGTTGTTGTGGGTACTTCGGTAAGCCTGACACTGGACTCGATTTGCGTAGTGATTATGCTTTATGGACCCCACAGCCCACACGGAACGCCAGGCATGTAATGATCCTCATGTAACAGACATTTTTAATTATTGTTGGCAAAAGACTGCTGAAGGTAAACCAACTGCAAATAATTATGATTCTGGAAACAGATTACATGAGATCTTATTTATTTTACAATAGAAAGATGGTTTAACAAGTCATTGTAGTACCTGCTTCTGTTCAGTGGACATGACAGGCAAAAAATATTCATTAAATTAAGAGTAGCAATTACAAAAAATAAGTATAAAGCAAAATTAATGAAAAGTGACCAACACACAAAAAAGAAATCTTGGAAATGATCACAGGCTGCAAAGAGAGAAATCACGGCAACGAAGGAAACGTCCGATTTGAGAATGTATGGCGCACAGAGTGCAACAAACTGTGCTGTCCCTGCATCTTAACTTGAAAGTTGTAGAGGTAATATCCCATTCAGTATTTCCAAGGAAAAATTTATAGCGCTAGAGTGCAAAAAGGTTAAGTATTCTCGCAGACACCACAGAAAGCATAACATTTTTTTTCGGAATTGCGTTTGTTCTGAGCAGTATTCAGTCTGTTAACCTTTCCTTTAGTATTCTAGCAGTGAGCCGTACGTAGATATAAAGTGGCCAGCTGCAGACTTTGTTTTCCCTGTTTCATCGCCGCTCTTGTGCTGGGTACAGGAAACAACTCGTGGGATGTGGCACGGCTCAAGGTCGGCTGTAGGACGTGTTACGTTACGCGAGTCGGCGGCGGCAGCAGCAGCTGCTGCTGCTGCTGCTGCTGCTGCTGCGTCGCACAGCTTCGCATTTCACGCCTGACGAGGCACGTGCCGTTAAACAGCAGAGCTTACGCGCTGCGGCGACTCCTGTTAAAAGGTTCCGTCACTGGCACTTCGTATGGACTCAGTTTTATACAGACGTGTAGAGGCAGAACTGAATTTAAACATAGTCTATCCTAGCGTTAAAAGCCACACCCCCACTTCCTTGTCCCGGTAGCACCCTTGGCATCGGGGCATTAAGAGGGTGATTTCTTCTTGATGGCTTCCAAGGTGAATGTATCAGAGCTTCAGCTGGGGTACTACATGCAGAAACTTTACCAAAGATATTCGGCGCAGATAACGTCCTTGTTTAAAATTTATGATTAAAATAATTCTAAAATGCCCCACGATACTATAGTTCATTAGTCATTCATTCATTCCACACTGAACAAAAATTATTTAAGTATCCGTGCTGAACACAGTGAGTGAGTTACGTTATAAATATGAGAAAAAGGAAACGAAAATCTGAAATCCCAGTAGGGAGCTCTGAATGTATCTTGACAGAGAAGCTAAGAATTGATGTGCCATTACATTTCACTATGATAGAGTTGCAAAGATGGTCTTCCTTTTCCTGAGTCACTTAATGACTGGCGTACTTTAGAGTATAAGACAATATTATAGGCATAAGATATTGTATTTAGCTTTACTGCTTCTCGCCGACAGTCGTTTTTCACCACACTCAACTGTTAAATGGACACTCTCACAAGGCAAACTTCAGGGGTAGTTAGCTCGTCCTCATTCAAAATATGCCAGATAGTTCAGTCTGTCTGTAGAGTTCAGACATTTCAGCACTTGTTTCGTACTCAAATGCGGATTTGACTATGATGTTACTGCCGCTAAACGCGTCAATTGAAGCTTAAAAACTTGACAGTAGTAAATGTCTCTTACAAAAGTATTTCCAGTAATCGAAGTTATGTACGACGGTCTTCAACCAGTGTCTGCCTAATTGGGTCAAGCGTTACCGTATATAAAGTTCTGTGTATCGTAGCGTACTAGCTGTAATGATATAGACACGAAATTTTGTTCGTTTTGGGCTATGTGCTAGCTTATGCGCACCGCGCGAGTTCTGTGAGGAGAGATATAAAACAGTCCTTAAATTTACTCTCGTGGACACCACCTTCTGGCTGCACGTGATGTGAGCGATAACAGCAAAAAAAGACCCTTCTTTTCTAAGGCTTGGGATGCCATCGGTTGTATTCAAAAAAATTTGAACTTCCATGTTCCAAAAAGAGTAGGATAATTTATCGTTAACACTTCATTGCACCGTAGTCTCGTGATGCTTGTAAGGTACCCACACTATCGGATGTCTTACTTCTCCGATGATCAGTGACGCGTCTACCGTCCTTGACTGAGAATTTACGCTCAGCTTCGCAACTGCTACTAATAAACTCATTTTACGGTATGCACCGGTAATATTTACTGTTTGTTGTGAAATGATTTGGTAATTCTTGCTTAGACAGTAGCAATGTTTTTGAGAGATATACCGAACTAACTCAGATATTTTCTTCCTTTCAGAACATTGTCATCGGCATTGGAGCTGCCATGCTAGCATGTATAGGAGATCTCACACCAAAGAAACAAGAATCGTTGCTGTATTTCGCCATTTCGATACTGGCGTTCAATGCAGTGAATCTCGTCGTCCTGGAAGTCGGAGAGTGGAATCTGTTCTTGACTGAGGATGTTAGCAAATTAATTAGTCAGAATAACTTACGGAAACTGATATTCTACGGTAAGTGTATTCGCAGCGTTTTCAAAACTATTTTCTTCTATCTATTTCAGTCTCGTTATAGCATCTGTGACCCCCTCGGATAGATAATGGTTAAAACATATTTTGTTCGCTTATTGACCCTGAACTCATATCTAACGATTGCATGATTACCCGAGCTCAAACTGTAGTGTATTTTGATGTTTCTCTTCAGTTTTTAATTTAATTTTTTTAATTATCTATGGGGTAGGACTGGATCTACTTGGATGTTTTACTATTGAGGCGCCCATATGCCGCTGGTTAAATTATCGATAGGAGCTCACGTATGTGACAGTGTGAGATATACCGTTATTGATAGACACTGTACTTAAAGATTTAGCGTTAGTTTCTCCATAAGCGTGGTTCTGTTTTCATACCGAGAGTGAAAAAGAACTTTGGCCGAATCAATAGCGGCAAATAGTGGCTATTAGTGGTTCATGGTTCGATCGACGACTGCCTTGAACGGCTGTGAAGCATCCTCTGAAGAGATTCAACAGAGGGGCAGTCTTATCTCGGCGGTGAATCTGGAGATTACGAAAGGGATTTTCTGTTTTTATTTATCAGAGCCCAAAAAAGCATCAAAGCAAATATAATCCTGACACTACAATATAATATTAACCCTTAAGAGACTTCACACTTCTTGTGTCAAATATTCAGCAGCCAAAACGGCATTGTCATTAGGTGCCAAAAAAGTGTTCCATGTCACGGGGATCACTCAGATTAATGCAAACCAACAAGTGTTGAGAGTTATACCTTGCGTCCCCCCCCCCCCCCCCTCACTCAAAAAGCTAATCATTACTGGTACCCAACTTTTTCAATTTGTCTTGTACTTGATCACTGTTCTCATTCTGCTTGAGGGTCGCCCACGCCCCCTATTGGAGATGGGAGCCTAATGGCAGCTTCTCTTCTGCTGGCCGTAATACTCCAGGGGATTTTTTTATCCACGGCTCAGTTCGGCAGGCTTCAGTTGAAGCTGGAATTGATGCTGTTATAAGGAGAAAGCTGCTTTTGGATGTCAGTCGTGATGGAAATGCGTGAATTCCCAACAATGCATGCCTTGGATCTCTCTTCTTCGCTTTCACGTTTGAGTCTACGCTGTCACCAGTCTCCATACAACTGGAAGTATTAACTGGAGTTGGTCTTAGGCAGCATGTGCCTATGCGGCATGTCTCATGAAGCGCTGCAGCAGCAACTTGATTAGCATGTGCAGGGAACCTCCACACTGGAGCGGCGCATTCTGCAGCAGAGAAACGCAGAGCAAGAGCGGATGAGCTAAGAACGTTGGGCTACATTCCCCACGTAGTGTTCGTGTACGAGAATTCTCCTGGTGCGTAAATTCTGTCTGGTGTATATACAGCGCTGTTTGTAAGTTAAAGCATGACCCAGTTTTAACCCTACGTATTCCGGGTGAACAGAGTGATTTAAACTGCGCTCTTTCCAGGTGATGTTCAATTTTTCGCCTTATTGCATAGGTGGAATGCACACACTTGAGTTTTATCCGGAGTGGTTTTAAAGTGGTTGTCGTCATAGCAGACAGAAAGTTCTTAGAGGGCAGATGCTAGCTTCGATTCTACTTCCTCAAATGTCGCTCGTTGATCAGCGACAGCTGTGTCATCTGCGTAGATGACGGAACGGTTCCCGGAGTCGAGTGTCTGAGGTGAATCAACTAAAACTTGCAAAGCAAATATTGCGGAAATGGAAAGTTTTATTGATGTGAAGTTTTCACAGAATGTATTGGTAGTCAGGGGCTCGTATTGTTATTTAATAAACAGATTATAATAATACTTAGAAAGTATGTTTTGCTGCAAACACTTTTTCGAATGGAACAATGCCTATTGACATTAACAAACGGCAAGCAGGGTAAATTACATCATCAGTGGTGTTTGTTTCAGGGCTGTAGCGTGAGTCGTTTACGAGATACCGTATGTTGAAAACATTCCATACCGATACTTGTTTGCGCCATTCGACCTGCATAATTGCTAGACACGATGTTGTTTGTTTGCTTGAAGTGTGCTTGCGTATTCCTTGAGTGCATTGCGAGTTGCTAGCGAGTCAGTGTGTGACAGTCGAAGTAGTCTGTCGTCAGTGGACGATGGGATTTACCAATGCAGAAAAAGCCGACATGCTCATGCTGTATGGAGAGTATAGGAAGAAAGTAGTTCGTTCTTGTACCGTTTATACGGTAACATACCCAAACAAACGTCCACATCTCGGCAGATATTTATCAACCTATTCAATCAGTTACCTGAAACTGGTAGTGTAACACCTAGACGACGTAACAGAAGGAAACAAGTGACAACAGAAGAGGGGGAAAACAATATTTTTGCTGCTGTCGCAATTGGTCGGCACGTTAGCTTCCGCGCAGTCACACGAGGAAGTGGCGTGAGTAGGCAAGCGTCCTACGCTTTCTTCATCGACATAGGTTCCAACACTACCACATCTCTCTCCATCAAGAGGTGACTGAAATAGACTGTGAGATTCGTGTTACATTCTGTACATGGGCATTAAGACAGGATATCCCAGATGTATCGTGTATCTAGTTCAATGATGAAGCCACATTTACCAATCATGGCCAGGTAAACCACCGAAACATTCCCTGTTGGTCCGTTGACAATGTCTGTTGGCTTCGTCGGAATGTCAGCGTCCAAGGAGAGTAAACGTGTGGTGTGACATAGTGAACCACTAGCTCATAGGACGATGTTTCGTAGACTGAACAAAGAACGCGCACGATATCTCAGCCTCCTAAGAGACCATCTTCCAGAGAGGAGACGTTCCTCTGCAGACTAGAAGGAACCTGTGGTATCAACGTGATGGCTGTCCAACAAGTAATGCACCAAGTACTACAGCACGTCCCCACGAAGGCTCTAAGCACTATGGGACTTACCATCTGTAGTCATCAGTCCCCAAGACTTAGAACTATTTAAACCTAACTAACCTAAGGACATCACACACATCCATACCCGAGGCAGGATTCGAACCTGCGACCGTAGCAGCCGCGCGGTTCTGGACTGAAGAGCCTAGAACCGCTCGGCCACAGCCGCCGGCCAAGGACATTCCAACTCTACCCAATGACATACAACGACGTATTACTGCAGCCTTCTCGGACATCTCCTCTGAAATGCTAGCCGTGCTGGCAGTCGTTCCATACCGGATTGTAAACGCGTACTGCCGCTACCGGCGGTAATTTTGAACACAACTTCCGGTCAGAATCCACGCTCCGCGAGGTAGCCGCGTAGTCTAGGGCGTCTTGTCACGGTCCGGGCTCGAGTCGTGTGTGTGTGTGTGTGTGTGTGTGTGTGTGTGTGTGTGTGTGTGTGTGTGTGTGTGTGTGTGTTGTCCTAAGCGTACGCTAGATTCAGTGCTTAAGCAGTTTAGCTTGAGCAGTTTAGTCCCATAAGACCTTACCACAAACTTCCAAATTTTCAGAATCCACATAACTAGTGTATGCACTTGCGTTGTTCTTTAGTTTCGTGCCACCACACGTATTGCACAAGTGTTAGTGTGGGAACTTTTTAAAACACCATATCTCGTAAACTACTCGCACTAGAATCCTACAACAAACACCACTGACATTATGATTTGCTCTAATTTTAGTTTAAGACGTGTTCCATTTAAAAAAGTGAACTTGGACAAAAATACACTTTCTACAGTCTCTTGATAGGCTAACAATACGAGCCCCTGGCTACCAATCCATTTAGTGATAACGGCACATCAGTAGATCTTTCCATTTCCTCAATATTCACGGTGCAAGTTTTAGGTGATTCACCCTGTATAATATCCGATCCAGCAGATCGCCTTGGGGAAGACCAATACTAGATCTAAGTTGTAATTTAGAGTGACAAATAGTATCTGTTTTGCAACAGACACTGAATAAACCGCGTCAGTCGGTAGTCCTCACTTTGCTAGTTTCTTATCATTGACTGTATAGTAAGCAGCCGTAAGATTGACAAAAGGAACTCCTGTAATCTGCAGTCTGTGCTGGGCATAAGTACCTGCTAGTACTCGACTCTGGTGGCCTGAAACCTGACTCTTCCGTAATGATCTTCCTGTCGACAGCCAAAAACTAGATTCAAAAATCTTTCTCTCTAGCATTTTAAACGTACTAAATAGGTGTCATACAGGTTTGAAGTTCTTGGGCTTATTCGGTTCTTTGCCTGTTTTTAGCAATGTCACGCCTTGCGCCAGATATTTGGGATTATGATTCGGGCTTCACAAGTGTTAATCATTTCTAGGATCCAATCATAGTTACAGCGCCCAAGTTCTTTATTTGCTACAATTTCATGTCATCAAAACCTGCAGTTTTGTTACTTTTCATATGATGATTATAAGTGCATATTGCTTGATCTGTGTATAGAGTTCCTAGATGATCATTCTCCTTACATCGCTCAACTTAATTACTTTTTATCATTTCTTGGTTTTGCTATTGGGCAGCAACTAGTGTGCTTTTAGTTAGTGTTGACCTTTGTCACTTCTGAATATGAAACTGTACTATTAGCGTTAAGTTTTCTTAATAATTAGCAAGCTAGTGGACTACAACGTTTCCTGTGCAGACTTCAAAGGAGACAACGCCATTTTTCTGTTAGTGATGTTGATATGGCTTGGATGTTTTTCTGTTGTGCTCTCTCTTTGGAAGAAGGATCGTTTTCGAAGAGATGTTCATACTTCTTAAGCAGAGGTTTTGAGTCTTTATCATGTCGCGGTAAGTGCACTGTACTACATCCTTTTAAATGTGTTCATGACAGAAACTCTTTACTATCCCCACAAAATCTCCATAATTTCCTTGACCAGCCCTTATTTTAATGACTTCTTCATCCAGGTTCTCAGAAAAATAATCCCCGAGATCGCTTTTGAAGTTTTATAGTCCCCTGAATAAAATTTTTCTGGTTTAAAAACTGTTTCTACAGAGAATATAAAGCTCGGTGTTGTGTCCTTGGCAATGGTTTTGCAATACGTTTCTTGGTATGGTAAGTAACAAGTAACAAGTGCCGAGGCAAAAATATTATACGGGTTGTAACCGCTCTTTCATGGGCCACTGTTATAATAAGAGGACAACTTTGTCATGTACTCTTTTCTGATTTATGCATTCGGCGCAGTCTTTAGATTTTTGTCTGCCTCCTTATATCTCAAAGAACTACTATGAGAATTAAAGTGACCTATAGCGTGCTTTATTGGCTGAGAATCAAAACAACGTTTCTGTTAATTTGTATTCCTTGTTTGGCGGCCCGTAGATATATGTAATAGTTCCCTCAGGAGACAGCGACTCTTTCGTGAGTACGTGCTTGGCGAGCATGGGATCCCAAACTATTGCCAGCGCCTGCTTCCTTTCTCGTGCTGCAATCTCTCATCTCCGAATATCTAGCCTTCTCGTGATACCAGCCTTTGATGGGGACGCAGCCAAGCCCTAGGTTCTGCTTTCCGTTCTCCACACACTCATTCATATACTTTACATCACGTTTTGGGTGAATTAAGTTTTGATCCTTCTGGGTTTGACTTTCATTCCCAATTTTTTCTGTGATGTTAACCGATGGGGGAAGAAAGCCTTAAGTAAAGCATGCTGCATGCAGTGTTTAACCGTATCTGTGTGAACCCACATATGTTCTTACACAGAAACACGATAACGCCGATAGGTGTTACGAACCCTTTCGGTCAACGCAGGGATCACACTCCTTACGCCTGTGCTGCTAGCTCCCCATGCATGACAAGGAGGTGGTGCCCATCTTCCTCGTCCTGGAGCATCAGAACTCGCGGCTGGGTGGCGCTCTTGGGGGGGGGGGGGGTGTATCAGAGCGGATGTTTCTCACATGAAGCCTATCTAATTAAACCAAAGAAGATGGTAGTTATGAAATTCTGATACAGTTTAGAAATACCCACGCTGGCAGTTACTGTTACGTTGCTTTCCTATCCTAGCTACTCCCATGGAAAGAGGGCCAAATTAAACGATTGGGAGCGAAACAATTTATCCAATACCTGGTATGTACACAAACAGATGGATATACTTTATTGTGTAACACCCCACCTGTCACCTGTTTTTGGTGTGTGTTCACCCCAGGTAATTGACTAACAGAGAGTGCAAAACTGCCGCAATGTCGGATAACACAAAGAAAGTAATAAGGCCCTGTGACTTCTGATTGAACTGCGGTGGCAGTGTTGACATTGATTGAGAATTGATCCCTTTTAATTAAAAAGGGCTGCACATTGATGTTATGTTCAGCTATTGAACACCAGATGCAAATGTTGAACATAAAATTAAGAAGTGGCTTGCGGTTTCAACCGCTTGGTTGAAAACAGATGCAGTCGATTAGCACAGATTCATTTTAACTCACGACCTTCAATCATCACATTACATGACTCTCTTAAAAGGCAGTGGTAATAAATTGCGTTTGTGTGGAGTAAAGCACAATAAATAAAAAGTAATTCCTATCGACTGACCCAGGCGTAATGCGAAGTGCGAGAAGAATTCTACAATACACTGCCCATGAAACCCTTGTGGAAACTTTGCTGACATGATCCATTAAATTAATCAGTGGCTGGAGTGGGCGCAATATCACCGAATTCAGTGTGGCGGCGCGGCGTCGTCGTTATTCGGACGTCGGCCGACCTCGTGGTGCTGCAAGGCTGCACTCGTCTATTCACTTCTAACTATCTTGCTCACTACGTAGCTGAACGAAAACTTTCTATCTCCAAGCTCAATCGTCCCGTTTGCTAAGTCCTAAACTGCTGACATGCTCACTCTCTCTCAGACAAGCTGAGTGAAGAACGCCACGTCCGCACTCTAGGTAAGCTGGAAATGGAAGACCTCTAAGGAGACTTCTCACAGTCCGCTCTTCGCCTCGGTTTCCCCTCCAGCAAAATCACTTACTCCAATTACAGTGCAAGTCGCATTAATTGTGTGTCGCTTCCCAGCGCCGACCAATGCCTGCTCTGGGAAGTAAACAAATTCCCACAAAATTTCCCTTCCTCTCAACTTCTGCTATTTAGCTCCACCCAGGCCACCCATCAAGGTTAGCGTCTGCACAAAACACCAATTTTTCCGGAATTCTGACTCCCAGGAGAGTACTTCAAATTCCTTGGTCCTATGTTCCATCGGAGGCCACCGTATTTCATTCTGTCGCTCTTCACCTGATTTACTTCCGACTCTGCGGACCGCGAATTCAGTGTGAAGTTGCTATAGTCACGAACACGCATATTTTGGTCTCTGTTGACCGCTCCACCGTACTTTGCATGGCTTACTCGCCTGTTTCACTGAAAATGGGCTTACAGACATTTATCAACAGGCATACAAGTTCTCCGTCTGCTTCCCGGTACACCAGCATGGGATCAACCACCCACTCACCGTCGCTCATCTTAAGGCAACTGGAGGCCGTGCCCCGTTACTGCTTTCTCAGAGTTTGAGCCGCTCTAAGCTGCCTATTGTCACTTCCCTTCACCGCTCCCCCGCTGGCCACTGTCAGTTCTGAATACTGCCCTGGGATAAACTAGCCTCCAGTAAATCGACGCATTTCCACAAAGTTTTCATGTCGTGTGAATTACTTTAAAAATCATCACCTGACATTAATTATTCCAATACGACCATACTATACCCTCTACAGGATTCATTGTGCCTTGTCAGTCATTTTTGTTCAGCCCTATTGTTCGCTCAACGTGAGTTGGGTGATCTTTAATGACTTCATGTAAGGGGCATAGTTCTTGCCATCTTACAATTGCTACGAAACAATTATTTTTTGTGGAACCCATTGAAGATAAACTTAGATAAGTTAAGACATTGTGAAAAACGCGCACTGGATCGCTACCAATTAAGGCCTCATCGGTTGCATAATCTACAGCTCTTCAGACAAGTGATTGACTGAGTGACATAACGGATACTATTGTCCCTCATAAAACTTTGAATATGGTCCAAGGAGTCAGCTTCCACAGAGAGCAAACACTTCAACGAGGAGTTGCGGGATAATCTTGAACAGCGAGGCATACATTTTGTTCAGTGCAATGAAAAAGGTCCTAAGGATAATCGATGAGATATAGGCGCATTCATTTTAGCTTTTAAAGGAAATTCCCTACCAGAAAAGGTTAAAAGTAGGGTGTACAGGTCACCCATCAAATATTTGGTCGTATGTCATCCCACTGCATGGCGGAGGCGAAGTACGAAAAACTGCCGACTCTCACTCAACGAAGATAATCGTTGCAAACAACCGCCTTTGGATGTCAACTGTACGGAGCACTGCATTTCATATTCACCGGTGTGCTCAGTCTTGAAGAAAGTAAAGAGTATAGGAGAAAATAAATCTATCGACGACCTGTTGTACACTCGGACGCGAAGAAAAAATTATGAACACTTACATCCTGTTGACGTGATTACCAGTTATCTCCTCTTCTTTCTAAATTTGCGTTGTTTAAAAATAATACGATACTTTGATCGAAATTCCCCAATACTCTATGGGTATGATGGCCCTGTGAAGGCATTTGGAGGGATGTGTACATTGGTTCGAACAGATGTCGTCAGTGAGTGGATTCCCCTTAGTACCACATTGGAAGCAATAGTGTTGCTGGTGCAAACAACCTCAGGGAATCATCCCATTTGTTACGTTTATTTACTTTCAGCCAGGCCACTTATTTACGATGGGTTGGTCACCCTAATCCAACAACTGCCCCCCCCCCCCTTTTCTGCTTACTGCTTGAGGACTTCGATGAGCACCACCAACTGTGGGGGGAGTACCACTTCTGGTTGTGGCCCTCTAATTAACTAGCATCTTACCGACCATGATCAGCCTCCTCTTTCTGATGATACTCCTGCCATTTCCATGGCAGCTTCTCAGCTGTCGACTTTGACCTTGTCCACCAATCTTGTGACTTCGCTACATTCTTCACTACATGGCGACCTTCGTGACAGTGACCACTTTTAAGTGATCCTGTCGCTTCCTCGCCACCGCCAGATGGCAACTAGCGATTTTATGCCTCTGCTGTTAGTTTCACCCCCCCCCCCCCCCCATCCTCCGTGTCAGATTGTGCAAGATGTCTCCAACGCGATCACCTGGGCCGCTGGAACCGCTGTTTCTCTTTCTAGAGGTCCCAACCATTTTCAGATGGTGCGATGGTGGGGCCAGAAACATTGCCGTAGCTGTTCAGGATCGACGACGAGTCTTGCAGCGTTTCCAGTAAAATCCTTCACGGACCAATTTCCTCATTTTAAGCGACTTCATACTAAGAATCATTATCTAATTAAACGTAGTGCAAAGGAATACTGGGAGTGCTACGCCTTCTCTCTGGTAGTCTGTGTCTCTTCAACCCAGGCGTAGGCCAAGCTCTGTAGTCTACTGCTCCACAAATACACTCCTGGAAATGGAAAAAAGAACACATTGACACCGGTGTGTCAGACCCACCATCTTGCTCCGGACACTGCGAGAGGGCTGTACAAGCAATGATCACACGCACGGCACAGCGGACACACCAGGAACCGCGGTGTTGGCCGTCGAATGGCGCTAGCTGCTCAGCATTTGTGCACCGCCGCCGTCAGTGTCAGCCAGTTTGCCGTGGGATACGGAGCTCCATCGCAGTCTTTAACACTGGTAGCATGCCGCGACAGCGTGGACGTGAACCGTATGTGCAGTTGACGGACTTTGAGCGAGGGCGTATAGTGGGCATGCGGGAGGACGGGTGGACGTACCGCCGAATTGCTCAACACGTGGGGCGTGAGGTCTCCACAGTACATCGATGTTGTCGCCAGTGGTCGGCGGAAGGTGCACGTGCCCGTCGACCTGGGACCGGACCGCAGCGACGCACGGATGCACCCCAAGACCGTAGGATCCTACGCAGTGCCGTAGGGGACCGCACCGCCACTTCCCAGCAAATTAGGGACCCTGTTGCTCCTGGGGTATCGGTGAGGACCATTCGTAACCGTCTCCATGAAGCTGGGCTACGGTCCCGCACACCGTTAGGCCGTCTTCCGCTCACGCCCCAACATCGTGCAGCCCGCCTCCAGTGGTGTCGCGACAGGCGTGAATGGAGGGACGAATGGAGACGTGTCGTCTTCAGCGATGAGAGTCGCTTCTGCCTTGGTGCCAATGATGGTCGTATGCGTGTTTGGCGCCGTGCAGGTGAGCGCCACAATCAGGACTGCATACGACCGAGGCACACAGGGCCAACACCCGGCATCATGGTGTGGGGAGCGATCTCCTACACTGGCCGTACACCTCTGGTGATCGTCGAGGGGACACTGAATAGTGCACGGTACATCCAAACCGTCATCGAACCCATCGTTCTACCATTCCTAGACCGGCAAGGGAACTTGCTGTTCCAACAGGACAATGCACGTCCGCATGTATCCCGTGCCACCCGACGTGCTCTAGAAGGTGTAAGTCAACTACCCTGGCCAGCAAGATCTCCGGATCTGTCCCCCATTGAGCATGTTTGGGACTGGATGAAGCATCGTCTCACGCGCTCTGCACGTCCAGCACGTACGCTGGTCCAACTGAGGTGCCAGGTGGAAATGGCATGGCAAGCCGTTCCACAGGACTACATCCAGCATCTCTACGATCGTCTCCATGGGAGAATAGCAGCCTGCATTTCTGCGAAAGGTGGATATACACTGTACTAGTGCCGACATTGTGCATGCTATGTTGCCTGTGTCTATGTGCCTATGTGCCTGTGGTTCTGTCAGTGTGATCATGTGATGTATCTGACCCCAGGAATGTGTCAATAAAGTTTCCCCTTCCTGGGACAATGAATTCACGGTGTTCTTATTTCAATTTCCAGGAGTGTATACAGAACTGTACCGTGTTTCTTAGTGTAGGGTGATCTTAGTACTGACACATGATCTATTGCTGAACACCTTGCGACCCACTTTGGTATCATGTCAGTGTCCTTACGTGACTGCCTTCCAAAGGCATAAGTGCCAAATTTAAGATATCCCCCTGTCCTTCACCCTTCGCCATGCCGCATTACATAATGAACTTTTCACTGACTGGCGACTTCTTAAGGCTGTTGTCTCGTCTCAGAATACGGTTTCAAGCCCTGATTTCATTCACAGTGAAATGATTAGACATCTGAGTGTTATCAAATGGCTTAATCACGTCAGGATCTCCAACCATATTAGGCTCGAAAGCGTCTTCCCTTCGGAATGGCGAGACTGTAACATCGTCTCTATCCTAAAGCCAGACAAAAGCTTAACATCCATAGACAGTTAATGGTCGATTAGCATCATCAGCGTGTTCTGCGATCTGCTTGAAAAGAAGGGTGCCCCCGAATTATGCTGTGTTCCCGGACCTCTTGCCGTTATAGCCCCCTGTCATTGCGGTTTTCGTGATGAGCAGTCGACAGTCTGGTTAGGGTGGAAACGGCAATCAGACAGGTTTTCCTCTAAACGTAAACACCATATTGCAGTGTGTTTTTGATCTACACAAGGCATACGACACTACCTGGCACTGTCACATTTTACTTAACCCCCATGACCGCGGATTTCAAGGTTCCGTACCGATTTCTATTCGTCAGTTTTTATCCCACCAGTTGTTCAAAGTTAGGGTTGGTCCAACACTCAGATCTCCATAGGTCAAAGAGAATGTCATTCTGTAGGGCTCCATTCTGAATGTCACGCTTTTCCTCATTGCCATCAATGGGCTAGTGAACTCTGTTGGCACCCGGTCACCCCTGCACTGTATGTCGAAGACCTCTGCATTTGGTACGGTTCCCAGTCTGTAGCCCTGGCTGAACGCCAATTCCAAGGCACCATCCAGTGAGCCTGATTTGGCCCTTTCTCGTGGTTTTCAGTTCTCTTTAGACTGCGCGCCTTGCAGACTGTTGCTCATATCCGGGCGGGATAATCCTTCATCCTTCATCCTGCCTCTATATGCTAAACGTGGTCTTCTGAATTGTTTGCTTCTTATGTTGACAGATGACTCACGGACAACTGAACTGGTTCTTTTTCTCGGTAAAAGTGGGTTTTATTCTTATATATAACGCTTTGCCGTCGGGGCGGGAGCATGGTGATTGGGGGCGTCTCTTGCCACATACTGGGTCAGGAGGACCCCCGACCCTGACTCGTATGCTTGTTGCCTCTGCCATCCACCCTTATATCTGTTTTATTGCTTTTACGAGGTTTTGCGGTTTTTTCTGCTGCACTGTTTCCTGTTTTAGGAATAGCGCTGTTGATCAGTAGTTGTGCTATCCCCCTCTTTAACGCTTTTCCTACGATGGATCAGGGCTGGAATGGCTGTGGGAGGGCCTGCTCCCTTTGCATGCAGAGTACTGGGGTAGGCCGAAGTGCGGCCTTAACTACTTCTCACGTCTTGTTTTATTATTTATGGTCCAGATGTTCGTTCCATTTTTAAATTTTTTCCTTGTACTATTCTGGAGCCCTCGACTAGGCAGCAGTCTTTACTCTTTTGCTTTCTTCTCCCGTAATCGGGTTGGCTAGGGTCAGATGCGGGTGCAGTTTCTCTCCATGACTGTGCGCTGAGATATCACTGGTCAGCTCTAACGTACGCACCGATGCGATCCATTTACTCTTGCTTCTCTATAAACGATGTTTCAGCTTTCTCATCAGCATTGCCGTCAATACCCCGCTTTTACCACTCCTACGTATTTCATCTGATCACATTCCTGGTGGACGCCACTGCGTCCGGATGAACGAACCCCTGACTGAGGGGCTAATGACCGCACTGTTTAGTTCCTTACCCCCAGTCACTCAAATGTAATTGTGAAAGACTCAATTTCAGTCATTAGGATTTCGATGTCATCTACGCAGTTCATACCTGCAGTCAGTTTGTCAATATCCAGTTTTGTAAACATTGCACGCCATATTGCTGATTAGCTCCTTCCAGGGCAAGTTTCATTCCATTCGCACTCGGTCGACGATGGTTTAGTCCTCCGTGAGATTTTTCGGGTAGTAAGATATTACATTTATGTTTCATGCACAGTAATGTTTCTGCTGCTGCAATCCCCTCAGTATTAACGGATATTGGAGCTAATGCTGAATCCGACAAACACCGTTTTCAGTGCAGCATTGCATTGCATTGTCTTTGTTAGCGGAAGATCCGGCCGTTGAGGTTGTTCTCAGTGTTGTGTAGCGTACGCCCGATTGTTTCGCAGCTTCGAGGAAGCATATTCCTGGTACCCCACGAAAGAGGATGGTGAGTAACCTTCAAAAACGGCCATACAGTAATTCCAGGGTGGAAGAAACAACAAGCAGCACTGTACTGGATTCAAGGAAATGTTTTCAAAGCAAGATCTACGTCATTGCTTCTAAGTGCTTGCTTTCAATGACTTACTAACTCAGTAAAGCAAGCACCGACTGAGTCATGGCGTAAACAACAGTACTCAAAAAGTCCCGAATCTAGTTTACCACAAAGAAGTCAAGAATATACCCAAGCTCTACAGTTGAAAAACAATCACAAAGATGACATTGAAGCAATAATACACGACTTTGAGGAGTAATACTTGAAACTACCTCAACTTGCGCGCAACCATACAAAAAAAAATGTATTGCAGTGCATCCATGTCCGAAGGAACAGGCATTGCATCGTCATTCTGAATAACACAGGCGCTGCAATATCGAATTTATCCGCCGACTTTAGAGTAAAATGTCTCCCCTGTACAAGGATATACATAATGGATGTAAGAGTACAGACACATGGTTGACGAAATATGGAAGATTGTGTCTGGCCGTGAGTCGTTATGGGATACCGAAATGGTAAGGCAACCGTTTGCGATAAGCGGGAAATTCGTGTTCGACTTCCGGTCCGGCACAAATTTTTATTGTCGTCATTCCAATATACAGCTGATCGTCGCCTATATTCGCAACTGCAAATAAATTTCGTGTAGAGCTTGCTGATAAGATTTCTACTCTACGCCATCTGTGACTACATTCCTCTCTCCATCCAACGTACAGCTGTGCATTTACTTTCTGGGATTTCAGTGATGATCAAATTTGTTTGTAGCATTCGTCCTTCTGAGAACTTGCGGCTGGTTTGCCACGTGTACAAAATTTCTAGTTTAGTTCATGGACATAAATAGCAAAGGGAAATTTATCTAGGTTTCTGTTTTCAAGACAAGCTGCATCTCAATTTCCGCCCATATCCTCTGTGATACGTGAAACAGTTTTTTAACGGAAAGTTGCTCTAAACACTACAGTAATTTATTAAGTGTGTATAGATATTTGAACGGCTCCTTTATATTGTCATGGTCCCAAACAACTATATTGTATAAATATTCTCCACTGTGCAAGTGTTGAAGCTGAAAACTCGATACCGAACGAATGATGAATATATGCTACGCAGAGGGCAAGAAACTTAATAAACTTAAGTCATTTGCATAATAGAAACTGTTGCTTTGCATTTTTGATAACTTAAATGTAAGTGCAGAGTTGATCAGTATTTTGTTGTATTCTTCCAAGAATGAGTCATACAATTTGCAGCGGATTGCACGGTGCATTGTATCTTTCTCACAGATTAAAACACTTGTAAAGACTGGGACTCGAACCTAAACATTTGTCGATTTTATTATTATCATCATCATAATCTTGTTACAATACTCCAAGAAAGCATTCGAGCAGGTTCGAGTCTCATTCCATCACAGTTTTAATCTGTCAGCAAGCCTCATTTATGTTGTTGAATAAATGTAATGTGAATTCCCTTTTCTTTTTCAACAGCTCGCATAACTACAAGTATTAGTTCGGCGCTGGCAGTTATCACATCGTTTTTTGACACGCAGTTCACTTATTGCTCCATGCAGAGGAGACAGAAGCCAAAAAATGTGCACGAACAGGTGTCGGACATCGAGTATATCATACCGAGAGTAAGACATTTATTTAATGGTAACTTCAGATGTCGCTATGTAATGTGTAACAGCGCACGATCGCATTTAACGCAATTTTTGTTTTCATTTTTCAGAAAAAAACGAGCTCTGTCGCCAAACAGGCGCAGAACATATACAGCCAATACGCACAATCTTGGGTGTTCGATACCGACACTACCTCGTCGTCGAAGAACGAATCTCCGTACCTCAAGCTTCCAAATAACAATGTACCGTACGACACTAAGACGTTCAGCTCTCGGAAGCACTCTACTCCAAAGGTCGACATCATCTGCGACGAGCAGAGCCTGGACCAGAAGATGTTCTTGGTGAACCCGACGGTGCACGTGGAGCCCGTCAGCGACGACAGCAACGGCGGCCGCAGCCTCAACTACATGAAGAGCTTCTCGAGGACGCCGTCGCCGGCCGGCGTGTCCGAGAGCTCGTCGCAGGACTCGAGCTTCAACCCGCCCATCTACGAGTGCCTGGAGAGGCTGACGGAGCCGACGCTGTACCGGTCGCGGCTCAACACGGCCATCAGCCTCAACGCGGAGCAGAGCCGCCAGTCGCTCGAGGGCGACGCTCGCGGCACGCTCGACCACGCCAAGTCTTCGCACTCGCTGCGGCCGCGCAGCGACACCTTCAGCAAGGCCGCCGCCGTCGAGGTGCTGCACGTGCCCGAGAAGGTGCAGTACGCCTCGCTCATGGTCGAGCTGCAGCAGGCCATCCGCTCGAAGAAGGAGAGGCTGCACCAGCAGCAGCCCGTGTCGCCGCAGAGCACCTGCGACAGCGTCACGGTCGACGACTGCTCCGAGCCCACGCAGACAGAGTCGAAGGGCAGCAACAGCCTGCAGGGCTCGTCGCTGGACAACTCGCAGCGGACCGAGCCCAAGGGCAGCGACACGGAGTTCTCCAAGGAGCTGGAGGCGGCGCTGCAGCTGATACAGGACCTCGAGTCGCCGAACACGATAGAGACGCCGTCTGAGACGTGCAGGTCGATTAACGGGGCCGAGCTGGCGTTGCCGGGGGGAAGCGCGCCCGTGGTGAGAGTGAAGTGGCGGGACAGTGACGCCAGCGGCAGCGGTAGCACAAAGACGTTGAGCGAGTGCGTGTCGCCGCCAGAGCTGCCGGCAGACTCCTCGCAGGGTAAGGCAACTTCCGTCGTAGTAGTCGCTTCCGCCGGAAGTGGGTCGCAGTCCTCCTCCGGTTACAGCTCGCCGTCTCACGGCAATTCGAAACAGCCCACACCCACATGTTCCAAACCGCCCTCTGTCACTGGTAGCTCTTGCAACCTTGTCGGTGGGGCCGAGCAGCAGGTATCCTACGCCATCTGCAACACGAGTGGAGCTGCCATTATCTCTCTGTATTCTCCGGCGGGCACTACCGAGGCGCCCGCGCCGGAGAAGAAGAAAAGGACACCTCCGCCCCCACCTAAGATAGAGGTGAAGGAGGCTCCCGAGTCGCGCAAGTGCTCGGACGGCGACAGTGTCGCCGTTAAGACAGAGGCGCCCTCCAGGTTGTCACCGGTGAGCGCGGGGAGCAGAGAGAACGTCGTACTGAGGGATGGCAAAGATAAGCCACCTGTAAGGGCTTCCAGCGTTCCCAATGGCAGTAGCTCTATTCCGGAGTTTAAGCTGGAATCGAGCCCGAGCCCTGCGTCGACTCTGAGGGCCAGCACGTCAAAATGGAACGTGAAGTCTCTGCTACGGAAGAAGACCAGCCCACCAATGCTAACTCCAGAACTGGAAGGTGCAATCTTTAAGTCCGAAAGCCTTGCGTACCTTACAGAGCTTGAGCTGCTTGCTAGACACGCCAGAAACAAATCCATACAGAGGGTAAGAAAACAAATACTCAACACTAACCAGACAATACCGATTCTTTCATACTAATCATGGGCTCGATGGTGAAGGTCTGTCCTTTCTGCTGCATTGTTCTACTGATACTAATGTTCCACTAATATTCCTTGCTGGAGTGGTAACATACTTGTATCAACTGCAGTCTCTGATTAAATTCTTTTTCTCCAAATGGATACTAATTATCCTCTTCTGATACTAATCGGACAACAGTAAGTAAGTATGTAGTACAGTTCCTTAATACGGAAGGTCTTCTGACGGATGAGAGATATCTGTGAGATGAAAAAAAAATTAAAAGGGTTTCCCCTACTAATGTCATCACTCATTTCCAGGAGACCAATGTAAGAGAAAACTAAAGCGCCGAATCTTTTTCCTAATTTTCAACTATGTATTCAGTTCTGCTTTCCTGAAGACAGAAATAAGTCTATACACATTTGTATGTCAATTTATGTACATTACAACAGGACGCTGACATTTTTTTAAGCTTTATTCAAGAGTTGTACACTTAAGCTATAAGCTTCTTTCGGCTGCATTGTCATTTTTGAAGCTATATGCAGTTATATAGCGATCTTATTATATGCAATTTTTACATTATATTCCTGTTTGGTTTTGTAACAGTGTGTCGAGTACTTACTTCTGTATCTCACACTTACTTCCGTATCTCATCGATGACATAACTAGAGAGAGAGAAATCGATCTTCAACAATAGACGCTGAGTAATTTTTGTGTAATTTTCGTTTTCTATAAATTTGACAGCTTTACTTGACAGAGGTCAACGATGTTGTAAGGTTACATACACTGATCGACGAGAACATTATGTCCAGCTTTGGCACGGATAACAACGGCGACGCATCGTGGCAGGAAAGCAATCAGGCCCTGTTAGTCACTAGAGGGAGTTGGCACGACATCTGCCCACAAAATCATCTTATTCCCGTAAATTCCGGGAAGAGCGGCAATGACCTGTGACACCACATTCAATCACATCCCAGATTGTTCGATCGGCTCCAGACCTGGCGACCTGGCGAGGCCAGAATATCAAATAGAACTCACCACTGTGTTCCTCGAACCACTCCACCACTCTCATGGCCTTGTGACATGGCGCATTATTTTGTTGAAAAATGCCATTGCTGTTGGGAAACATGATCATCGTGAAGGGGTGTGTGTGTACCAGTATACGGTACTCCTTGGCCGTCGTGGTGCCTTGCACGATCTCCACTGGACTCATGGACGGTCACGTGAATGTTATCAGAGCGTATGGAGCCGCTGCCAGCTTGTCTCCGTTTCGCAGTAAGTGTCCAGGAGCTGTTCCCCTGGAAGACGACGGATTCTCGCCTTCCCAGAGGCATGATGAAGGAAGTAGGGATTCATCGGACCGTGCTGTGCTGTGCTGTGCCGTGCCACTGCACCAAGATCCATTGTCGACAGTTACGTGCCACATTTCAGTGGTAGCTGCCAATGTAGGGGTGTTAAAATTGGCACATGCATGGGGCGTCGGCTGCGGAGGCCCATCGTAAGGACTGTTCGGTGCCCTGTGTGTTCAGTCACACTTGTACTATGCCCAGCATTAAAGTCTGATGTTAGTTACGCCACAACTCGCCGCCTCTCCTGTTTTACCACTCAACCTAGCTAGCGACGCCCTATATCTGTAATTAAGGGTGGTCGCCCAACCCCACGACGGCTGGACGAGGTTATTCCTCGATTTCGCCATCTGTTGAAGACGCTCGAGTACTTCGCTAACACCCGACAAGTCGTGCAGTTTCCGTAAGGATCGTGCCGAGCCTCCAGGCCACATCAATGTGTCCTTAGTCAAACTCAGATAGATCGCCGTCCCCATTCTACACACGGACAGCATGCTCACTGATAATACATATACCGTGCGCGTGTCTGACTAGCAGTCATACTTGGGCAGGTGACGCTGCTATAGCCTGGACGGGTTTGTATCGACAGTAGGTCCTGGTCGTAATGATCTGGCTGATCAGTGTATTTATCTTATTCATCTATGGAAGTGTGTGGTGGTTATGAAGAGGTTTGTGTCACAGACATACATTACTAGATTGGCAAAAACGCTTCTTCTACTGAAGCCAGACGTTTGGTGAGGTGAGATGGCGGCGTCCAGAAGATTGTGTATGGGACTAAAGTGGTTTTCTGAAACGAAATGACGTTCTGAGCTTTAGTCGGTAACATAAACAACTTCTGGTGTTAAGCAAATATTTGCCTACTAGTTGAGTTTAACACATACATTATAGAATAGTATTATGAGAAGAAGATAAAACAAACACACACACACACACACACACACACACACACACACACACAAAACCGCGCGCGCGTTTAAAGCGGACTATAGTTTTCATAAGAACACTCAAATAAATAAAGAACTTGTTACTAGTTACGGCAAATAGCGCGTGCTACGTTTGGAACACTTGCGTAACGAGCACACTATTCAAAGAAAAGCCGTAGTTGATCGAGTTTGGTTACAAACACATAATTAAGCTACGTCTGTTAATAATAGATTTTTAAAACCCTTAAAATATATAAAAATGTTTAAACTCTACCAGTATCTCAGATAAGACAAACTGTCATGTAATTATTTAGACTTACAGACATTACAAAACCAAAAATGCAAAGGATGATTCCAGTGAAGCTTGCATTGAGACCAGTTCCTTTCCTTGTATCTTCCGTCTGCTATATGAAAATTACAGACAGATACACGCATGTATTGACCATTGTGTCAAAACTCAAAATGCAACGTAGTTATCAGTTTATTTACTGATAGAACACTCCTTATAAATGGGAATAAACAGCTGTTTACACGTCCTTTGCGCTTGCCACCATTTGCTTTTCTAAAGGGCTGGCTTCAGTGACACCAGGGACACGGCATGCGATGTTGCCAGTCTGTTAACGTACGTCTGTGCTTTATGCGAGTTGTTTTTGCTTATCGTGTTATTTGTTACCGTGTTCTAAAATTTCGACGAAATTTTCAATAAAATTTTTATGCTTAAGTTCAGTCAGTTCTTTAGGATTTTGTTTGGGTATTTTCGTGTGCGTGTGTGTATTTCTATTCCTTCTGAAACGGTCATATTGAAAATTTCGTCGAAATTTTAGAACATGGTAATACACAACATGATAACCAAGGACTACTCCGACAAACCTATACAAAGAATCTATAACCACCACAAATTCCATAGGTGAATAAGATTATATATACGACTAAAACAGAAACTGTCTACACTGCAAATACAATACACAGAAATGTTTGACAGCTACAACGTCAATATGAGATACGGAAGTAAGTATTCGACACGCTGAAAAAAAAGCAATCAGATATGTAATGTAAAAATTGTAGATACTAATACTGCTATCTAATTCCAGATCGCTTGAAAATGGCAATCGAAATAAGCTTATCATCTAATTTTAAAACTTCAAAAAGTACGAGCAGCGTCGTGGTGTAACATAGGTAAAACTTCTTTACGAGGTACTTACTATTCTGTAGGCCCCGAGGAATACAAAAAACATTCGTGTGTGTTTGCTTTTCAACCATTAATCGCTCCTGTTACAAACAATCACATGGTGTATGCACATTTATTTACCGAGTGAAGGTTTACATTCACTGTGATGAAACACTATCTCCAAACTGAAGAACGATTATCAACGTCGAAGTACACGCCAGAGGCACTTTCAGTTCAGTTCAAGTCAGGTGCTACTCACGCAGACCTCGGGACAGGTTCTGACAGTAAGCTGCACTCATCTTGGAGGCCGCCTTCTCCTTAAGTTCTTACGACACTTACTGCAGGGAAGTAAGGGTTGTAGATTTGGGTTTTACACTCCGTTAATGACAATGTTATTAGGAAGGTGCACAATTCTATTAGGAGAGAGTGTGGAGGAACAAGTTTAAATCGTTTCAAAAGGAACCATCATTCGTCTTAATTACTTAACAAAACTCATGGAAGGCTTTAATATGGACGGCCAAACGGTGTGCTAAGCCACGCTCCTCCCATTCACCTGTCACGGAAATTTATTTTTCTCGATAAGACTATTGCGTATCCTGATCAGCGAAGCAGCCATCGAGAGAAACTTCAGTAATTATGCGAGAACAATATGTTTCCAGCAGCTAAGGACCGATATTTGAATTACTAAGAATCCTGCAGTAACAGCTGTTTGCCCTTGAGCGACAATTTCCATTTCATGGTACTTGTAAAAGCGAAGCTTTTCTCAGTCACTCTCATACTGTATCCCCTTGATGCGCGATTTGTCGCGTTTTGTATGCATTTCGGCCGACTATATTCTTATTAACTTCAATCACGCGCTATAGAACCATGCCGAGCTTGGCAAGTGTTCAGCTTTATAGAACGAGTATTCACATTGTTGTCTTTGCGAACAGTTCAGTTTCACCCTACAATTTATCTTCCTTCACAACAAGCAATGTATCAGTAACACTTTAGCGCAATACGATGTGCATGGTCACTATGAAGAATCATCTGAAATTCGCCTCGAAGTACACTTCCCTAAAAATTCCGAGGCAACAAAATTCACATTTTCCTGGCACTCACGTCCTTCCTCTTACGGATATTAACTATAGTAAATGGGTATTTCAGGAGAAAAATTGCAATAGTTACCTGTTTTCAGGCTTTGATGAATAATTACTTCCGCCCGTGGAGCTTATATCTTCAGGAATACAGATTGTATTATTTCAATAATATTTATTATTACTATTCGTTGCCTTGCTCTTAAATGGAATGCTTTGTTCCCGTAGTTCAATAGAATAGATAGCTATAGTGCCTTTTCGTTCTGTTTTTGACATTAACCTGAAGTAAAATTAGTAACACGTACCATCTGGGAACTGCACTAACTCAACGTTTATATTTTCAGCAAATTGAGCAGCGCGTTCAGCAGCAGATACTGGGACATTCCTCTTCTGAATCTCACTGCTGACATTACAAGACCAAAGGAATTCGTTTATATATTGTGTAATATTTTTTCCATTCTTCCAGTTACTTTTTATATTATCTTATTTCTATTGTACATTAGTCTCATAAGACAATGTAAATATTTAATGTAAGAATACTAATATATAGTAATATAAGTGAGCAAAAAGATACGTCAATCAGCTCGAAGATTGCGAGAATTTTCTAAACAATAAATTCTATTCTTTGTTAGAAATCGTTTGACAGATGTTGCATGCAGAACCAGTACAGAAGAAAACCCGATACAATTATTCGTAAAACACAGTGACAACATTTGGTGCTCAGTTTGTGATCAATCAATGAAAATAGAAATCTTTCACATTAGAAAATATTATGTTTTTTGTATCTGTTATACAGTACTTGTGTGCAAAAGTGTAACATTTCTAAGGAAATACTGAACAGAACTGTGAACAGAACCGTCCAAAAGTGGATTGAGCGTTGTTGTACAGAGAGTTTATTAATATCTGTTGACATGTACAAGAATGATTATAAAATGGCTGGCCCACAGATGTTTAAATACCAGTAGTACCATAGATACGGTACGTATGTAATAACATACTGTTTCCTTAAATAAAAAGGGCCTTTGCTAATGCCCTCTATTTTTAGGATTCCATTTTGTTTCATTAAGGAGTAAACTGTTTCTAGTACAGTGACTAAATACTTTGTAACGATTTTCCTACCAAAATATTTATGACAAACATACATTGTGTGTGAAATTCTGAGTGTCTTCGATAAAAACAATTGTTCAGCTACAGACATTTTAAACGTGGGAATAAAATTAGTTTTTTATTAAGCGTGTGTAGGCATTGGTTCTCTTAACATAGTGTTGCGCTGGCTAAGACCGTAAGTTGGGTAAGTGATATTTAAATGAAACAATTAACCTATGACAGCATTGTGTGTATACACTGCATATATGTTTCGAATAATACCGACACGTTATCTTAATTATTTTTTGACCTGAGAATTATTTTGACATTTGTCAAACATTTAGATAAGGATTTTGTACATAACGTATATATAGCCAGATCTATCCATAGGTGTCAGGCATTGTCAAGTTGAATTATTTGTAGATAGTGTTCTTTAGGAATCTACTTGCTGCTTTCCAACTTGTAAGAAAGTAGGGGTTGCAAAAATAATAATACAACAACTGATTCCTTTTACATTTTTTTCCAAAATTGAGAACTTAGGGTGGCGTAATGGCCCTATTGCAGAAACTTGAACATCAACGGAGTTCAGCCCAGCATCTCCCTTTCTCTAAAATATTTCTGAGTGGCCACGGCATAGCTGAAACTTTCGTACAAATTGGTAACTATTCGTGGTGGTTTGTATCGGTTTCTCTGTTGCTGCGTCTTGGTTGCTGTGCAGTATATACATTGATCTTTATCAAGATCACTGACGTTATTGGTCATTTAAGATTTATATTGTGATATAAAACTAGTTCTACCTAAAACTGTTCTCAGCATAATGTTTGTACAGGGTTTCCCTTCAATTTATACATAAAGTGGCATCTGTTTAAACATTTATTTTCGTCAGTTGTTAGACAAACATGGTAGAGCTACCTTCAACACTTTACTTTCAAACCAAACATGAAGAGTTACATCAATCGCAGAGTTATCATAACGCTCATAGGTAACACAGTAGGAATTTTCTTTGTTCGCAAGACAAAGAAAAACATCAAACTAACTTAGCATAATTACGTTTCATTAACGAAACCTACATCAAAGAGTAATTCATGCTGCATATACCAGTACGTATTGCATTGCATTGCATTGCATTGCAGCCCCTTAGAGTCAACTTTTTCGATGGAATAACGTGTGTCCATTTTTATAAGAGGCTTAATATGCAGTATAAAGTAATTGAAGAATAATGTAACTTATTCAGTCACATGAACTAGAAGTTTGATATCTTACGAGACAAGTCATTAACGAAAGACATTTATCCGTAAATAACAGAAAACCTTAGGACAGACGGCTAGTGAGTGGTAACAATCGGAGGGAACGAGTTTACGTCTGTTAAATACCCGTTTGATGTTTATTCTTTATCAACACCGTTCGAAAGAGACAAACTCTTAACAAATCAGATTCCTCGACATTCTCTCTCACGGTATCAGATATGAGCCTTGTCTCTGTGTTACCACATAGTTCCTTCTCAAACCATTGTGTTCTGTGTAAGCGATTGGCCAAATGCTTGGCATACGCTCACAAGAGGATTGCTGCACTACCGCCCGTCTATACACACACACGTCACAAAATAATTCTGCTTATCCCTGGACTAATATTATTAAACAAAAAAAGAATTATTACATAGTACAATAATTGTCCGAAGAAAGAATTAGTACAGTTGCTTAAATGGGATTATTCAATAGTTCGTCACTATTGTGCCAAATGAAGCCGTAACTGTTCTGTACAGTTTCAAAATACAGATACAGTTCCAGGCCAAGAGTACCTACAGAGAAAATCTTTATTTAATTAGTGGTATTTATTAACATGCACTCCAGCGGAACACGACCTACTCATGAAAAGTCAAAGTGCCTCGCATGCGTCTGTTGCTTGAAACATTAAGGAGAAGACCATCGACAGGGAGGGAGACTATCTTCTGTATACGAGGTAAGTACTATAGCACATCAGATGCTTGGAATTCGGTTGCAGGAGCAACAGAGCTCTCCTGTCAATGTCCACTTGTCCTAAGTTGTGTGTCGCTGTTTAAATAAATCGCAAAGGAACAAGTACCAAACGGGTTATTCGGAGCGTCCATGTGTCACTGTTCCTGAATAGTATCTACCATCGTGTAGAGAGCTACTTTCCAGTGTAGTATAGAGACAAGTCCACAGCTAATTTTTTATCCAACAGATAGGTCTCTTTCCATATACAGTCAATAGTGTTCATAGCAACAGCGAAGCACTTTCACAATCGTCTTGTCTTATGACGCTTTTACATTGATGGCATAATTTTCGGTTTAAATGTTTCGTAAATAAATAGCGAAACATGTGTTAGTTTTACTTGTTACAGGAAGTAGTAAAAAGATGTTAAGACTCTTGTATCAGTAAATATTTATAAATAATATGCGCGAAACTTCAGCTATGTAGGTCTCTTCCAAAACCGACACACCAAAGTGGCCCTCATTATTAACATTAGCTGTAGCTCCTAACCTGGAAATGGAAAATATAAGAATTAATTCCTTACCAACAATTCTGGCTTCGATATAATGGAGAAAGCTAGTAAGAAAAAACGGAACAATACGTTTACGTGCCTCAGTATCGGAAAATGACAAAATGAGTAACGAGGAATTAACCATAAATGTTCAGAAATGCATCTCTAAGCACCAAAACTTAAACTCCAGAACTGACAGGAAAGTTGGTTCGCAAGGACAGTCTATTTGAAAGAAGCTCGCCGTTAGTGACTAACTCTAAAGAAACTTTCAGTGAACTCTGTGCATCTTAAGAGAGATTAATTTGAGGAAAAAAGATTGGGTAGCCCTCTGCAGACACTAAAAAATGTGCATCATCAAGATTTACTTTGCTAATCCAGAATAAGAAAAATAAGGAATCGGTCCTGCCAATGTATCGCGCACACTTCAAAATATTCCACACGCTCCAGCGACATAACTTCGCAGGATGACGATGACAGTTTATGACTACAGTGTAAAGAAATACTTCACCATACCGTTGTGACAATTGTAACGTTATTTTAGGCTTCCTCTGTACAACTTCTGCGAAAACTGAGGATCTCAAAGGTATGTACATAAATATGACCGGCCGCTGTGACCGAGCGGTTCTAGGCGCTTCAGTCCGAAACCGCGCTGTTGCTACGGTCGCAGGCTCGAATCCTGCCTCGGGCAAGGGTGTGTGCCTTATGTTAGTTGGGTTTAAGTAGTTCTATCTAGGGTACTGACGTCCTCAGATGTAAATTCCTATAGTGCTTAGAGCCATTGGAATATAAATACAATAGGAAGCATATTTGTATTTTCTGTAATATAGAACCAGTGCTGCTAAGTTTTATGTCGTACGCTTTTCTGAAAGTTTTGGCAGGAATATGAGAAAGTCCCATATCCTTTTTAGCAGTAATTGCAATGAGTTATTGGAAATAGAACATGATAGTCCATGGAAACGCTTACCAGATACGTAAACCTTGAAAACAATTTCAATCCTGTGATTCATTAATGCAGTTGCTTTAACTTTTCAGTACTTTGTCTCTAAATTAACTTTCTCTTTAATTCATAAAGCTCCATGTAAAGTTAGTTATTAGTTCATCATTATGTTCGCACTTGCTATATCAAATGTGTATTAACTTATGGACAGAGGGTGATATTACACGGCGGTTCTGCTGTCCGGGATATTTAAAAATTAAAATTTTCTTCATCTGTTACATGTCCTCCTCCGTAGTGGATGACTGTTTTGTTTATTTTAGAATTATTCACCGAATACATTTCTGCATTGCATAGTTCGGCAAATTCCAAACAGGGGCACTTAAATTAATTTTCATATAACCTTAGTGACCTATGGTAAATTAGTCACAATCTTTAAAGAACAGAACATGCTTTTGCAATTAAAAGTGGAGGATGACAAATTGGCATTCTCCTCGTAGCTAGAACATAGGTACTATACAAACTGCTGTCGCGTCAACGTGGTCTATGGATAAATCTGCACTCCTGGCTCGCTGCTAGATGGAACAGACTAGTCCCGAACAACGGTCGCATCCACTACTTCCCATACCTCTGTGTACATTTCATACCATTCATCGAATATAAACCAAAATTTAACGAAAAGCAAAAAAGAGCAAATTACTGAATTTTTGTTCCCCCGACATCTGCGACACGTTTAAGACATCAAGAGGAGACAAACCGACACAGTAATTATCGTCCACCAACAAGGTATTTATTATGGTCTGTAGCGGCAGAGGTGCTCGTTTTCTTCATATTTCCACTGTTCTCCAAAAATCTACAAAACCCGCAGGTGTATCCTAACTAGCACGTGAAATACGAACAACGCGTTGTGAAAGGAACTGCATTACTTAATACGTATATAACTAAACATCTTAAGAATTGAATGTCCTACGCTGCCAATGTTAAATGATCAAAACTTTTGACTCCTTCTCTTGGAAAGTTTCCAAGACACCAATGCCAAAATTTCCGTCATTAATGATTATTAGAAAAAAATTTCATATGAGATGTCTTATGATATTTTTCTCAAACTCTTAATTTTTGTGGCGGAATAAAGGAACATAAAACCAAACAACGTAGGATACCTTGCTATTGTAGTTCTATATGTGTTGAATTTAATTCTTAGCACGCTGTGAAAATTTCATGTTTCTGTCTTCGTACTTTTCGAGATGTGTCATTAATAGTCTCGAAAAATTGAGGTTAGAAGTTTTTAAATTTAACTGAAAACTTTTACACGGATGTACAGTTCTGACCCTTTAATGCAATAGATTTTTGTTCTGGCCCATTATCTGTGTTCTCTTCAGTGTAACAATCGCCCAATTCTTGCCATCATCATCTCCCTCTTGCTTCTCGTGTCATTTGCTGAGTGAGCAGCAAACACTACGTGGCCTACACGAAGCACATCCAGTTTTCGCAGACTTCAAGCTGTGTTCACCCTAATGTCACACCGACCTTCTCGAGAACCTCCAATCTCAGACCACTTTACACTCGTGAGGCCAACAAAAACATTTTTTAGGCACACGGCACCCCACAACATTTTTGTAGGCATTGATCACATTCTGGGTCTTCCCATGCAAAATTTTCTCTGGTAGCTCTGGCTTTTAAAACTCAATCGCACGTCAGATTTAAAAAAAGATTACTTGAAGGTCTTAAAATTGTCTGTTTTTAGTACGTGAGGTATCGCAGTATCCGGTAAAGTCTAAATAGGCTGGAACAGAAAACACTAAATGCCCAATTTCATCTGACCTACAATCTTTCCTTAATACACTCCTGGAAATGGAAAAAAGAACACATTGACACCGGTGTGTCAGACCCACCATACTTGCTCCGGACACTGCGAGAGGGCTGTACAAGCAATGATCACACGCACGGCACAGCGGACACACCAGGAACCGCGGTGTTGGCCGTCGAATGGCGCTAGCTGCGCAGCATTTGTGCACCGTCGCCGTCAGTGTCAGCCAGTTTGCCGTGGCATACGGAGCTCCATTGCAGTCCTTAACACTGGTAGCATGCCGCGACGGCGTGGACGTGAACCGTATGTGCAGTTGACGGACTTTGAGCGAGGGCGTATAGTGGGCATGCGGGAGGCCGGGTGGACGAACCGCCGAATTGCTCAACACGTGGGGCGTGAGGTCTCCACAGTACATCGATGTTGTCGCCAGTGGTCGGCGGAAGGTGCAGGTGCACGTGCCCGTCGACCTGGGACCGCACCGCAGCGACGCACGGATGCACGCCAAGACCGTAGGATCCTACGCAGTGCCGTAGGGGACCGCACCGTCACTTCCCAGCAAATTAGGGACACTGTTGCTCCTGGGGTATCGGCGAGGACCATTCGCAACCGTCTCCATGAAGCTGGGCTACGGTCCCGCACACCGTTAAGCCGTCTTCCGCTCACGCCCCAACATCGTGTAGCCCGCCTCCAGTGGTGTCGCGACAGGCGTGAATGGAGGGACGAATGGAGACGTGTCGTCTTCAGCGATGAGAGTCGCTTCTGCCTTGGTGCCAATGATGGTCGTATGCATGTTTGGCGCCGTGCAGGTGAGCGCCACAATCAGGACTGAATACGACCGAGGCACACAGGGCCAACACCCGGCATCATGGTGTGGGGAGCGATCTCCTACACTGGCCGTACACCTCTGGTGATCGTCGAGGGGACACTAAATAGTGCACGGTACATCCAAACCGTCATCGAACCCATCGTTCTACCATTCCTAGACCGGCAAGGTAACTTGCTGTTCCAACAAGACAATGCACGTCCGCATGTATCCCGTGCCACCCAACGTGCTCTAGAAGGTGTAAGTCAACTACCCTGGCCAGCAAGATCTCCGGATCTGTCCCCCATTGAGCATGTTTGGGACTGGATGAAGCGTCGTCTCACGCGGTCTGCACGTCCAGCACGAACGCTGGTCCAACTGAGGCGCCAGGTGGAAATGGCATGGCAAGCCGTTCCACAGCACTACATCCAGCATCTCTACGATCGTCTCCATGGGAGAATAGCAGCCTGCATTGCTGCGAAAGGTGGATATACACTGTACTAGTGCCGCATTGTGCATGCTCTGTTGCCTGTGTCTATGTGCCTGTGGTTCTATCAGTGTGATCATGTGATGTATCTGACCCCAGGAATGTGTCAATAAAGTTTCCCCTTCCTGGGACAATGAATTCACGGTGTTCTTATTTAAATTTCCAGGAGTGTAGATCTAGAACTCTATGGAATGCATTAATCTTGTTGGCCAGATGAAAATGAGGAGCCCTACAGCGTCTGTGCTGCTGAGTTGTTTTCCACCCCCCCTCCTCCCCGGTCTCTCTCTCTCTCTCTCTCTCTCTCTCACTCACTCACTCACTCACTCACACACACACACACACACACACACACACACACACTGATCGCTTGTCATTACTGAGAAGAAACGCACTCGAACTGGAGTGGGTTATGAGAGGAAATTTGTCCCAGCAGTATTCAAAAGAACCATCCCAGAGTTAAAATACTCAGAAAAAATCCTAAACTAAAACAGCCGTACCGTGATTTTGAATTCTGCTTATTTTGAATAAAGCCGGGCTTTCCTACGAGCAGGAATATTGCATCACGTATTACGTAATGCTCCCGGCGTCCCCTCCACAGTGGCAAAAATAATGAAAGTGTTTTCCGATAGCGCGCAGTCAGCAGTATTCTGAACGAGTCTAAATCGTTGTACGCTATGTTCTATTGAGGCAAATGCTCCAAGTTATGTAAAAGTACGTGTGCAAAACTCATACAAAGGTGCCAAAAAGTAAAAGTGCGTATCAGTGCCCAGGTATTAATTGGCGCACTCTCAATAACATATTGCTGACGGTTTTTCTGAGCTTCACATAAGCCTGGAGCAAATAACTCTTCTCCTCATCGTCCGTTGTATATTGAGGAATCAGTTTTTCTTTTCTCCCACTTGGTCCATAAACAGCGTACAGACAACAACACTTTGTTTGAAGTAACAGTATTTGAACACACTTCCCAGACAGCATGCGTCGACTGAATGCGCTTGCGGATTCTTTTGCGGAGAAAACACGATGCGCAATGTATTTAAGTTTTGCGTCTCTGCCTACGCAACATGCCCAGTTCCTTTTATCGTTCTATTGAGCCGGGAGCATAGTACACGTCATAATGTGCTGTGCTGTCCTGTCCTGTTCAGGCGGGGCAAAATTCCTATACCTAGGAAAACAAGGCTTAGTCTAGTGCGTCAATAGCTACACGGACTGTGTGAATTTCGGCAGTTGGACCAGCTGCACTGGGATAGGCGGCTGTTGGATGTTTGAGTCAGTGTCGAGTTATTCCAGATCCACCGGATGCGAAAGGTGAGTCGCGTAGCATGTGTGCTGGAGATTGCAATGGGTGTGTGTGTGTGTGTGTGTGTGTGTGTGTGTGTGTGTGTGTGTGTGTGTGTGTGTGTGTGTGTGTGGGCGGCGAAACAAATTGCGAATACATAGCCTGCTAATCACGTATCGTACTAAGAGGGCCGCCGAACTTAGTCATCTTCCGTCCGACGGATCACCATCAAATGCTCTCTCTGCCCAGAGGACTTGAAATTAATCCAGAACATCAGCACAAATACTGACGATTAGAAGTTAATGCCGCCATATTTCTCTCTCTTGCCCGTTAAAGTTACCTTACAAAGGAAAATTGGAGAATATTGGCTCAATTTAATCTAGCATCGTCTTAAAGATGCATTCAGTTGTTGAGAAACAGATGAAATCTCTAAAACTGAACAAACCTCCAGGGACCAATGAAATCCCTACGTTTGTTACCTCTCTCTTATCCCATCCCTCGAACAAGAAACTGCCCAGAGGTTAGAAGAAAGCACAGGTTACACCTGTCTACAACAAGCGTAGCAGAAGTTATCCACTAAACTTCCGTCCAGTACCCTTGATATCCGTTTGTTGTACAATCTTAGAAAATATTCGGAGCTCCACGCTAATGAGGCATCTCTAGAACGACGACTTTCTCCACGTCAATGAGAATGACTTCCGTAAACGTCTGTCATGAGAAGCACAAGTCTTCCGTTTCTCATATAACATCCCGAAAGGCATGAATAAAACCAGTAAGGTAGGTGGACTGTTTCTTGACTTCAGGAAAACTTTTCAGTTAGAACCACACCTACACTTATTATCAAAAGTACGATCATACGGGATATCAAGCGAGGCTCGGGGCTTCATTCAGGATATCTTCATAGGGAGGACGCAGCATGTTATTTTGGCTGTATAGTCACCGAATTTGTGGAACTACACTCGGCAGTGTCCCAGCGACTTTGGTTGAGACTCTTACTTTTTATGTTGTATCTGAACGACCTTGTAGACAATATTTGTAGTAACCTCAGACTTCTCGCAGATGATGTGGTTATCCATAATGAACTCAGATCTCGATGAGATTTCAAAGTGTTGCAAATATTGGCATCATATTTTAAATGTTAAGAAATCTAAAATTGTGCGGTCCTCAAAACGAAAGAAACGTTGTAATACATGACTGCAGTATTAGTGATCACAACAGGAAGCAGTCATTTCATACAAATACGAGTGTTGGACAAAATACGGAAACATTGCGATAAACGCGTGGTTGAATATAAATGCAGATTGTAACCAAGCCTGCAGGTTGTGCTGGTGTATTTGTCCAAGTACGGCGTCTGAGCAATGTTCTCGATATACTGCAAGTGTCAGTCGTGGTCAGAATGTGTTCTGTGTAGTTGAGAGTGCATTGCTTCGGAGCTGAGTGAGTCCAAACTAGGGAAAACGGTTGGTTTTCGTAAGGTGTGGTGGTGGTGGTGGTTAGTGTTTAACGTCCCGTCGACAACGAGGTCATTAGAGATGGAGCGCAAGCTCGGGTTAGGGAAGGATTGGGAAGGAAATCGGCCGTGCCCTTTCAAAGGAATCATCCCGGCATTTGCCTGAAACGATTTAGGGAAATCACGGAAAACCTAAATCAGGATGGCCGGAGACGGGATTGAACCGTCGCCCTCCCGAATCCGAGTCCAGTGTGCTAACCACTGCGCCACCTCGCTCGGTTTTTCGTAAGGTGCAGGTGCTTCAGGAACCAAGGTACTTGGTGTTTCAGAAGGCACAGTATCATAGATTTATACCGTTTGAAGGGGAAATGGAAAAACATCACCCGCTAAGTTACACGTCGGACGGAATTGTGGGTTGCGTGATCGTGACGGACGCACATTGAAGAGGATTGCGACGAAAAATAAGACAACAGCTGCAAAAATCGCTGCAGAACTGAATGTGGCACTCGCGAACCCTGTCAGCGTCAGAACACCACGAAATGAGCGCCATACGCACGAAATTGCTGCGCGAGTGGAGTTCCGCAACCACCCATCCGCTATGCAAATGCCCGTAACAGATAAACGTGGTGCTGAAGCAATAAATCTGGGCCACAGAGAAACGGAGGAACTGTTATTTGGTCGGATGAATCTTGTTTCACACTATTTCCAACTTCTGGCCGAGCTTACGTTCCAAGAGTAAAACATGGCGGCGGTTGATTTCGGCAGTAAATTACACTACTTAATCTAATTTAAACTAACTTAGGCTAAGAGCAAAACGCAGCAGCAGCAGCAACACACACACACACACACACACACGAGCGCCCTCGAGCGCGTGCTCTAGGGAGGACTCGAACCTCCGACGGGGTTAGACGCGCGAACGTTGACAAGACGCCTAGACCGCATGGCCACATCGTCCAGGACAGTTCTTGGTGAGCACGAGGATGAATTGTGGCATCTATCCTGGCCACCACAGTCGCCATAGATACGCCGATGACTGGATGCTGGTTGTGGGACACTGACATTTTGAAGAAACGAAAGCTATCTTAACATCTGGTTTGAAGATGATGGGGAATATACTTTCGGATATGAAAACTGCAACCACCCCACCAAGACAGAGATAGCTTGCTTTCATTTGTGCAACAGAGTGGTAAATAGCTGGTTCCAGGTCTATTCTGGCGGCAGAGTACTTCACCAAAATCAGCACCCAAAATATCTCTGCTGATGAAATTCTGCGCTCTTCAGCAGTTGGTCTAGTCTACTCTACTATGGGAAATGGTGCTCCTGTAATGGTAAGCAGCGCACGCACAAACTCTCAACGCACCGCTGAACAACACAATGGCATTGGTGTCGATGAAAATTTATGCTTGGGCCGGATCTCGAACCCAGATCTTCCACTTGACCACTTCGTCCACCAGAGCACGCTCCCCGGGCTGACCAAAACTTCCATATGTGACCACTTTCGTATACATCCTGTACCCGCACAGATACTGTGTGCCCTGTACAGGAAGAGACGTAAGACTGAAGCAGAAGCGCACTTATTAGGCGTGTAATAGCAAATTGCAATGCCTGTGTTGTTCTAACGTTTTTTTACAATGTGCTGCAAAATGTTGCTTTCAACTATGTCTCAATCTTGTCATTTTGAGCCTGTGCTCCATGTAAATGGCTTGTGTTAGGAGGACTTTAAATATCAGCTTTTCTATTCCCTTCACTCTTTCTTCCCTTCACTCTTTCTTCCCTCCACTCTTTCTTCCCTTCACTCTTTCTTCCCTCCACTCTTTCTTCCCTCCACTCTTTCTTCCCTCCACTCTTTCTTCCCTCCACTCTTTCTTCCCTCCACTCTTTCTTCCCTCCACTCTTTCTTCCCTCCACTCTTTCTTCCCTCCACTCTTTCTTCCATAAAATCTACATCTATGTACATACTATGCAAATAACTGTGGCAGTGCATGGCAGAGGGTAGTTAGCGTTGTATAATGTGATAGTTTCTTCCCATTCAAATTGCTTACAGAGAGCAGGAAATCAGTGTTTAAGTAACTCTGAGCACGCTGCAATTAGTCTAACCTTAAATTCACAATTCTTACGGGCGTCGTACTTAGGGGTATGAATAGTATCTGGTTTCTTCACTTAAAACTATTTACTTGATGAAAGAAATTTCGACCTTTGGTGCATTGAGGCACTGGAATAACTCAAGGGCGACAGATGAAAATTTGTGCTGGACCAGGGTTCGAACCTGGATATCGAGCTTTATCGCTTCGGCTATCCGAGCACGTCTCCTCTCCGACCCAAATTTCCATATACTGCACACTACAGAGTAGGTCACCCCGTCCCATGTCGATTATTCCTCTTCGCTCACAGCTCCCACGAGAGGTAGCACATAGTTGTGCATCTGTACTGAACGATCGATATGTCCGAAAGAACAGACACCATACCTGTATACTTAACACCGTTTCTTGGAACTGCGTTAGTAGGCTTTCGATGGGTAAGTAGTGGCTCAACATAAAGTTTCTGCCAATGGATATTTGTCAGTATTTCCGTGACGCACTTTGTAGTGGGTAAGATCGGTCATTAGAGAAATGTTCTGCTCTCTGTAGGTATTTGTATAGTGAGTGACCACTTATTTTGATAAAAAAAAAAGAAACCTGTCTTCATTGGTCCATCCCCGTTCGGTAATCTACATTTAAATTTAAAGGTTTTCAGAAATAACTGCAACCTGTGACCTTTTGTGATGGTTCAATTGTTTGTAGCGTTGTGGGGGTCGACATGGTGCTGTCACAACGTAGAAAAAACGAAATAAATAAGCACCGGATGCGGCGAGGTATCAGCAGAGCGGTGAGGTATTATTTACAAAATTAGATCGTTTTGAAGGCATTACTTACCTATCATCGATGAGTTCAATCCTAGTACACATATGACTTTGGAAAATATAATTTGTTTTCCAGTTATGTTAATTCCACAGTACTATACTAACTTTGCCAGAGGCTTCAACTCCGACGTGCTTAGCAAGATGTTAACAAACCGAAGAGTGTGACTAAAGTTAATATTCAAAGGTTTTTTCGATAGTTACACGTTGATGACTGTGATGTGACAAAAGCCTACAAAACATGAGGGGGGGGAGGGGGGAGAATGTGTTGGTATGGGCCTGTCTTGTGTTGTACGAGAGATTACTTTCATTGAACATTAAACAAGGAGGTATATCTTAACATCACGAAGCAAAGTTATCACATAACTGCAGAAATATTAAGGATTAAGTCTACATTTAGATTTTCCCAAGATAATGCCCGAAACGTACCATATACGTTTCAAGGCAGAAGAGATACTGAATTCCAATACTAGTCCTGCATTCAAGAATCTAATGTTAAAAACACTGTAGTACTAAACCGTTAAATATTGCTGAAGAAATTGTGTTAACGTGTTACTCAATAAATGTGAACTATAACACACAGTTGATTAAGAGAAAACATGTTCCATGTCTTAAAATTACTTTTGTTTGTTGAATCTGTATGCGAAAACAAAACACGTACTACTACTACAGGTAATGACGTGAACGAATATTAATGAAAGCCTCTGTACCTGTAACGGCATTATTGATAGTGGTTACGACCCAATCAATATAATGTACCCCAATTTTAGTTAGAATGAGTACTGCGAAAGAAAAGGCCACATCAACATCTAGGTAACATGTGATTATGTTTTCACGGTACGGAAGGGGTTCCTTTCCATGGAGAATGAAGGACATAAAAACACAGTTCGGCTTCGACTCGTATTTGCGACTCCCTCCGTGTTCATGGAGGATCCTTGAACGCGAATAGCAAACCCACAGTGACACGAACTTCCGCTGTTCACTGTGCAACAGCTCCCGCGAACCATGTGATCTTGGCCAGCAGGGTCACGTGGTATGCTGGTTATTCTACATGAGCCACGCCCTCACTCTGCAAACCCGAACTCTGTGAGAAAAGGAAGACAAGGGCTTAGCAATGAGTTCATGCCGAGTATTTTTCTAAGGAACCATCCTGGCATTTGTGTAACGCAACTTAGCAAAATCACGGAAAAATCTCAAACTTCTATCCATTATGGATGTGGTACTCAGCAAGTGTGATGAAAGAAGGTTGTCAGAAATAACGTCAACCAGATGCCTTTGTGATGATTGAGTTTTTATAATAACATTACCTATTTCAAGTCGCCTAACGACTCGTTACGTGGTACATACTTTTTAATGATTGTTTCAAGCACTGTAGGGGTCGCTGTGGAGCCGTCCCAATGTGGAAAAACAAAACAAGTAACCAGTGAATAGGATGAAGTGTAGTTGCTGTCTCCGCTGCTCTCACATTGCGTGTATCATTTTCGAAAGTTTCACACTGTGTGGATCAAAAATGAATGTGCATTTCCTAGTTCAGTGCAAACGAACTTTCGTATGGCATAAAGCAAAACAAAGCAGCTGTTACATTCGAATATGAATACATGTAGAGCAGAATGTACGAAATTTGCCACTCAAGGTGCCTTGCAAATAATAAAGGCGAAAGGCGCATGGCACGAAAAATTCTTTTTATTCAGTTGTAATTACATGGATCCAAAGTAGTAATTATCAACTTCACAAGCAGCTGAGAACCACAAAAGTTAGGGATGTGTACCACCTGATGAGGCTGGCTGGCTGGTTGGTTGATTTGGGGAAGGAGACCAAACAGCGAGGTGATCGGTCCCATCGGAAGTCGGTCGTGCCCTTTTGATGGAACCATCCCGGCATTTGCCTCAAGCGCTTTAGAGAAATCAAGAGAAACCTAAATCAGGATGGCTGGATGCGGGTTTGAACCGTCGTCCTCCCAAATGCGAGGCCGGTGTGCTAACCACTGCGGCACCTCGCTTGGTACATGATGAGTCGCTAGCAGGTGATTTGGAAACTGTCATGGCATAAGAAGAACTGAATCATCACAAAACTCAGCTGGTCGAAGCTACTTAAGGCCTTTATTAGTCACACTTGCTGTACCACACCCATAACGAATAAAAGTTTTAGATTTTCCGTCATTTCGCTAGCTCACTTAGCCCCGAAAGTCGTGAGCGCAGATTTTATGAATTAAAAGTTTGTTTCCGGTCACTGGATTGTTTTGGAGTGAAACATGGCTAAAATACTGAATTAATAAAACTGGTGTGATTCACCTCAGTATAAGGACCTGTAACATGCACAGTACAAAAGGACATTTCTTTAAGAAGCTGCTTTGGTGGGCTTTGAATATAAACTGACAACTGAAATATGTGATTATATAAGTGCCACTAAACGTTATTTCATGTGAAAATACAATCAGAAAATTTTCGTAATTCCGAAATTCTTTTCTGAAATTGTAAGAACAGTTATTTCTGTGAAACAGAGGTATGTTTTGGATTTAGTACACTACACGAATGTGGAACGTTTAGAGTTACGAAAACAACAAAAGAAAGTACTTTTCGGTGTGGAGGTGTAGTAGTAGTAGTAGTAGTAGTAGTAGTAGTAGCAGTAGCAATAATAATAACTGTCATGACGTCACAAATTCAAGCCAATGACCGCCAGACATAAGCTTCTGGTGGAAGTATTTTGATCAAAGAATTCAGCCTGCGTCATTTATGTTTGAACAAGTCATTCTGAAAGGAACTGGTATAGGCTTGTGTCCTTAAATACAGACACATATAAGCAGGCAGAAAACGGCGCTGTGGTCGGCAACACTAATATAAGACAACAAGCGTCTGGCTCAGTTGTTAGATCAGGTACCGCTGCTACAATGGAACCTTATGAAGTAGCCATGGGCGAGGTGTAGGCCCTCAGTTACAGGAAAGTTTAGGGGCAGCGTACCAGGCCACCAGTATCTTCAAACCAAATGCAGGTCTAAGTCATGTGATAGAGGACCTAGGGTCTTTATGTAAGGATTTTACAAAAGAGGACCATGTAGTGATAGTGGGTGGGGCGGGAAACAGTTTGGACAGGGATGGGGCATATGAAATAGGTGGTGACCTGGACAAGATAGCTTCCCTGACTCATGGCACCAATGTACACTTTGTTGAGCTGTTCCGGCGTCATAATCAGCCACGCCTTGATGGAGCTGTGAGGCGAATCAATGTGGGGCTGGGGATGGCTCTGAGGACGGCCAACTTTGCTCATGTTTCTCTGGTGCCCGTCGGGACTATCAACAGATGGGGTTTCACTAGGCATGGCCTACACCTAAACAGGACTGGGAAGGGAAGATTGGTACAGCTGATTCATGAAAGTATAGGGGGTGGATCTCGGGCCACACATGGTCAAATACCTGTTGTCATAGGTAGGAAAAGTAGGTCTTTTTTAGGGTAAATCCAGACAACAGGTTCCCCTGCCTAAAGAGTATCTCTAGCAGTTCAAAAAATACTGAAACAATCACTCACAAGACAGATTATAACACTTCAAAAATCACACATACCAGATGTCACAAAGAAAAACAAACCATCGGAAAGAGTAACATGGGGCATTTCACAGACTTAACAATCCTCCATCAAAACATGCAATCAATAAAAAATAAAATACAAGCATTAGAAGTTGAGCTCCAATCTTTGAACTGCACAGTAGTTTGTATTACTGAGCACTGGTGTAGAGACACAGAAATCCAACATGTAGTATTATCATTGTATGAAAGGGCAAACTCTTACTGCAGAACTACTTCAAGGGGTGGAGGATCATGCATTTATATCAGAAAAGGAACACAGTTCAAATCTAGACATGACCTCAGTACAGTAAGTGAAGACAAACACATTGAAATATCAGCTATTGAATTATCAGGGCTCGATATCACCAAGAAATTAATCATTTTGTGTGTGTATAGATCTCCCAGTGGTAGTGTGGACACTTTTTTCAATAAATTAACAGAAGTTCTAGATAAAGTCTCAAGTACAAAGGTCAACACAATTCTGTGTGGGGACATAAACATCAACACTAATATCATAAATGAATCCAGCAGCACCTTCATAAATATCCTTCAAAGTTTTGGCATGTCCCTATTGGTCAATAGTGCAACAAGGGTTACTACAATGACTGCATCAGTAATTGACCATGTGGCCACAAATATAGACAGGGAAAAATGTGATGTAGCTGTAAAAGATCTCGGACTATCAGACCATCTCTGTCAAATAACAACAGTAAAATCAGGCATCGAATCATTCCCTAAACTACAAGCCTATAAACGACATCTATCAGAAATCAAAATAAAAGATTTTTCAAAAGAACTAGAAAAACAAAGCTGGGATGAAGTGTGTAAGGAAACCAATGTGAATATCAAATTCTCCAAATTCTCCACATTGTTTAAATTGAACTTTGAAACAGCATTTCCAAAAGTATGCATGACTGTGTCAACATCTCACAAAAACAGATGGATAACAGCAGGTATTAAGAAGTCCTCCCAAACACTTAAACAACTCAGTTCCATGAAAAAGATTCACAATGATCCAGAATTCTTAAATTTCTATCATAGATACAAAAAGATTTATAGGAAGGTGCTGATTGCTGCAAAAAAGTCATTTAATGACAAAATAATATATAATGCAGAGAATAAAAGCAAAGCAGTCTGGGATGTTATAAAAAAGGAAACGGGGAGAGGCAAACAAACGCAGAATAACATACTGCTAAGGGAGGGGGATAAGGTAATAAATGATCCACAACACTTAGCAAACTATGTAAACGAGCATTTTTCAAGTATTGCAGAGAAGTTACAGCAAAAATTCCCCAAAACAAATATAACACCTGCAAAAATTGTTGCACTAGATACAATGATGTTACTTCCAACCACAGAGAATGAAGTCAATAAAACTGTTCAAAAGCTAAAAAATAAAAAGTCAGAAGGCTTAGATGATGTACCAATGTGTGTACTGAAACAATGCATAGGGATTATACAAGGCCCATTAATAAATATAATAAATGAATCCTTCACATCAGGGACATTTCCAGAGCAGCTAAAACAGGCAAGAGTTGTACCTTTGCTTAAGAAAGGTAATGCAGAAGATATAGAAAATTACTGGCCCATTTCCCTGCTGTCAGCATTCTCAAAAATAATAGAAGCAATTATGAAAGACAGATTAATGAATTATCTGAATAAATACAATCTTTTAAGCAAATCACAGTTTGGTTTTCGAAGTGGCAAAAATACGGAGTCAGCCATAGTAGAATTCACAAAAGTTGTACTTAAAAGGATGAGTGTGTCACAGGCATATTTTTGGATCTTTCTAAGGCTTTTGATACAGTCGACCACAAGATTCTATTAAATAAATTAGAAGCATTAGGAATAAGAGGGGTAGCTAATGACTGGTTTCGATCATACCTAAAGATAGGGTACAAAGAGTAGAGATAACACATACTTCGAATAGATCTAAACATTTAGTAAAATACTTATCAGAACCAAAACATATTAATATAGGGGTTCCACAAGGTAGCATATTAGGACCAATACTATTCCTGATATACATCAATGACTTTCCCAGTAGTGTTACTCATGGTGAGAAAATTCTCTTCGCTGATGACAGCAATATTATAGTCACTGAGAGAACAAGAGAACTCCTTACCGAGAAAGCAAATGAAACTCTCAAGGAAGTTTACGATTGGTCTATAAGCAACAAATTGACATTAAACATAAAGAAAACTAATGCCATGAACTTCAGTTTGAAGAGGAAAAATGACAATGTTAAATTAAATGTAGATGGCACCTCTATAGACTGTGTAACAAATGCAAAATTTCTAGGAATGAATATTGACTCTCAGCTGAAGTGGTGCGAACACACAAAGGTACTTGCAAACAGAATGTCATCAGCATGTTATGCCCTTAGAATTCTATCATCTGTGTGTAACATGCAGTGTCTTTTAGTTACATATTATTCATATGTACACTCAATTCTTAGCTATGGCATTCTTTTTTGGGGAACAAATCCACAAAATATGAACACAATTTTCAAACTCCAGAAAAGAGCCATAAGAATAATAACCAGAAATAGTAGTCGAGCTCATTGAAAAGATCTGTTCAAAACACTGGGAATTTTAACTGCTCCATGTGAACACATTTACCAGTCAGTTGTACACATCAAAAGTAACATTGGCAATTACTGCACAAACAGCTCTGTCCATGACCATGCAACAAGAGATAGACTCAACTTACATTTACCAAGAAAAAATAAACATAAAACTCAAAACAGCATTTTCTACCAAGGAATAAAACTGTACAATAAATTACCAAAAGAGATTAAAGAAATTTCAAAAATACACTTATTTAAGAAGGCAGCTAAAAAGTACCTGTTATGCAATACATTTTATACATTGAAGGATTACTTAGATAAAGCAGAGTAGGGGTTTGATAAAAAAATGTTATACAAACAAATAATAATAATAATAATAATGATTATAAAACATCCAACATTCCACATAACACCTTCACTTTATTATTTTTCTTCTTTTTTCCTTTCTAGAGACACTCTCCCCTCAAGCTATGCATAGCACAATACTAACACCTCTTCCTCTTTCTGAGCTCAACATCTCACTCATTATGAAGGGATGCTGACTCAGTTTTTCAGGATAGCAAATGGGAACTTGCAGTACAGAAAATGGCCCAAGGATCACCTGTGTGTGTGTGTGTGTGTGTGTGTGTGTGTGTGTGTGTGTGTGTGTGTGTGTGTGTGTAGTGAGTGAAGTGTTATGAAACAATGTGTGTATAGTGTGTGCAGTGACTGATAGTGAAATATGAGTGAATAGTGTGGCATTACATTATTTAATGAGTTATTTGTAAATAAATTATTGTATACCAGGAGTAAAATCTAATGATTGTCTCTAACTAGAAGTCTGTAAATATATGTGTATACGAATTAGCTTATTGTAAATTGATCTAAGCTTATAAATACTTTGACATGTCCTATATCCTTGTAAAAAGAGATCTATGGATGAATAAAACTACTACTACTACTACTACATTTAAGTGAGCAGGAACGTGGTGTTACAGTCAGCGCACGAGCGGTGGGACACAGCATCTCCAAAGTACCGATGAAGAGGGGATTTTCCCGTACAACCATGTCACGAGTGTACCGTTAATATCAATAATCGGGTAAAACATCAAATCTCCGACATCGCTGAGGCCGAAAAAAGATCCTGCAAGAACGGGACAGACGACGACTGACGAGAATCGTTCAACGTGACAGAAGTACAACCCTTGCGCAAATTGCTACAGATTTTAATGCAGGGCTATCAACAAGTGTGAGCGTGCGAACCATTCAACGAAACATCATCGATATGGGCTTGTACCCTTGATGACTGCACGATACAAAGCTTTACATGTTCGTCTGGGCTCATGAACACCGACATTGGACTGTTGATGACTGGAATCAAGTCGCCTCGTCAGATGAGTCTCGTTTCAAATTGCATGAAGCGGATGGATGTTTACGGATATGGATATCACTTCATGAATCCATGGACCATACATGTCAGCAGGGGACTGTTCTAGCTGGAGGAGGCTGTGTAATATTGTGGGGCGTGTGCAGTTGGACTGACATAAGACCTCTGATACGTCTACACACGACTCTGACAGGTGACATGTTGTCGCGTCCCAAGCGTGGGTTTTGCGAGGGATTGAGCGACACGGTTCGTAAACGGGAATTAGCCGGTTGACCTAATTGAGAGGGAGACTTTTGATCTGGCTAAGATGTTAAATTCCGTGGTGTGAAGGTACAAGGCTAGGATGTTGGTAGAAGTAAACTCGTATGGGCGTTATAAAAGTTCTAATTTATTCATAAAGAATACAGATCACCCTACAGAATAGCCAAGCCCATTACAGAGACGGTGACTGACTTCCACCGTTCTGGCTGCCTGATAGAACTTCCCAGCACTTTGCTGCCCACACTAGCACCCTACGTCAGAGTCCCGCGGTCGCTGCCTAAACGCTCATCGGCGACTATCTCCAACTGTCTGCCTGCAGCCCGCCCTCAGCCCAAGTCGGCTGCTACTCACGCTGACTACCGTCGCTGCCTAAACCCGAGAGAGAGAGAGATCCCCGGAGCGGCGTGCCTCCGAGTTTTGTTAGCTCTTCCCCTTCGACCCCGCCAGCGCTTGGCATGACGTAGCGTCGAGTGCAACTTTTCCTTATTAGGGATTGTTTTAGTACTAACTTCAGTACTTTTCTTCAGAAGCTGGGTGGAGGGGTAGAGGGGCCTCTCCCTATATGGTCACGCACTGCGTCCTGAGCCCTTCATTGGCTCCTCATGACGTAGTGCGGTCCCCACCTAGGGCCCTCTTTCTTTCTCTCTCCGCTCCCAGACTTCTCACTCTAGCCAAGAGTGTTGATACTGCAAGTTATTGCTTATTAAGGGACCTGCCCAGAGCGCCCTGTTTATCTTAATAGCTGAGTCTGCTTCCTTGCTTATCACGCGCAGCTGCCTGGCCGCTTGGACCGCCGCCTCGGCTATCTGGCTGCGTCGTTATCTTTTGTGACCCCTCTGACACGCCTGGCGTCCCCTGTTAACTCTATCTCCCCGTATGATTTCTGGTGTATCGTCTGAGAACAACTGCATTTAGACTTGGCTTTTCTGCGGTTACAACAATGTGCGTAAACATCCTGTCTGATCACCCGCATCCATTCATGTCAATTGTGCATTCTGACGGACTTGGGCAATTCCAGCAGGACAATGCGACACTTCACACATCCAGAATTGCTACAAAGTGGCTCCAGGATCACTCTTCTAAGTTTAAACACATCCGCTGGCCACCAAACTCCCCAGACATGAACATTACTGAGCATATCTGTGATCCCTTGCAACGTGCTGTTCAGAAGAGATCTCCTCCCCCTCGTACTCTTACGGATTTACAATGTAATTTCGCTCCAGCACTACTACAGACATTAGTCGAGTCCATGCCAAGTCGTGTTGCGGCACTTCTCCGTGCTCGCGGGGGCCCTACACGATATTAGGCAAGTGTACCAGTATCTTCCTGCCCCCCCCCCACCCCCCCCACCACCCACCCAAACCATGGACCTTGCTGTTGGTGGGGAGGCTTGTATGCCTCAACGATACAGATAGCCGTACCGTAGGTGCAACCACAACGGAGAGGTATCTGTTGAGAGGCCAGACAAACGTGTGGTTCCTGAAGAGTGGCAGCAGCCTTCTCAGTAGTTGCAGCGGCAACTGTCTGGTTGATTGACTGATCTGGCCTTGTAACACTAACCAAAACGGCCTTGCTGTGATGGTACTGCAAACCGCTGAGAGCAAGGGGAAACTACAGCCGTAAATTTTCCCGAGAGCATGCAGCTTTACTGTATGGTTAAATAATGATGTCGTCCTCTTGGGTAAAATATTCCGAAGGTAAAATAGTCCCCCATTCGAATCTCCGGGCGGGGACTACTCAAGAGGAGGTCGTTATCAGGAGAAAGAAAACTGTCGTTCTACGGATCGGAGTGTAGAATGTCAGATCCCTTAATCGGGCAGGTAGGTTAGAAAATTTAAAAAGGGAAATGGATAGGTTAAAGGTGGATATAGTGAGAATTAGTGAAGTTCGGAGGCAGGAGGAACAAGACTTTTGGTCAGGTGAATACAGGGTTATAAGTATAAAATCAAATAGGGGTAATGCAAGAGTAGGTTTAATAATGAATAAAACAATAGGAATGTGGGTAAGCTACTGCAAACAGCACAGCGAACGCATCGTTGTGGCCAAGATAGACACGAAGCCCACGCCTATTACAGTAGTACAAGTTTACATGCCAACTAGCTCTGCAGATGATGAAGAAATTGAAGAAATGTATGATGAAATAAAAGAAATTATTCAGGTAGTGAAGGGAGACGAAAATTTAATAGTCATGGGTGATTGGAATTCGTGAGTAGGAAAAGGGATAGAAGGAAACATAGTAGGTGAATATGGATTGGGGCTAAGAAATGAAAGAGGAAGCCGTCTGGTAGAATTTTTCATAGAGCATAAGTTAATCATAGCTAATAATTGGTTCAAGAATCATGAAAGAAGGTGGTATACTTGAAACAACCCTGGAGATACTAAAAGATATCAGATAAATTATATAATGGTAAGACAGAAATTTAGGAACCAGATTTTAAATTGTAAGACATTTCCAGTGGCAGATGTGGACTCTGACCACAATCTATTTGTTATGAACTGTAGATTAAAACTGAAGAAACTGTAAAAAGATGGGAATTTAAGGAGATGGGACCTGGATAAACTGAAAGAACCAGAGGTTGTACAGTGTTTCATGGGGAGCATAAGGGAAGAATTGACAGGAATGGGAGAAAGAAATACAGTAAAAAGAATGGGTAGCTTTGAGGGATGAAATAGAGAAGGCAGCAGAGGAGCGAATAGGTAAAAAAGAAGAGGGCTAGTAGAAACCCACGGGTAACAGAAGAAATATTGAATTTAATTGATGAAAGGAGAAAATATAAAAATTCAGTAAATGAAGCAGGCAAGATGGAATACAAACGTCTCAAAAATGAGATCTACAGGAAGTGAAAAATGGCTAAGCAGGGATGGCTAAAGGAGAAATGTAAGGATGTCGAGGCTTTTCTCACTAGGGGTAAGATAGATACTGCCTACAGGAAAATTAAAGAGGCCTTTGGAGAAAAGAGAACCACTTGCTAGAACATCAAGAGCTCAGGTGGAAAACCAGTTCTAAGCAAAGAAGGGAAAGCAGAAAGGTTGAAGGAGTATATAGAGGGTCTATACAAGGGCGATGTACTCGACGACAATATTACAGAAATGGAAGAGGATGTAGATGAAGATGAAATGGGAGATATGATAGTGGGTGAAGAGTTTGACAGAGCACTGAAAGACCTAAGCCGAAACAAGACTCTGGGAGTAGACAACATTCCATTAGAACTACTAACAGCCTTGGGAGAGCCAGTCCTGACAAAACTCTACCAGCTCGTGAGCAAGATGTATGAGACAGGCGAAATTCCCTCAGACTTCAAGAAGAATATAATAATCCCAATCCCAAAGAAAGCAGGTGTTGAGAGATGTGAAAATTACCGAACTATCAGTTTAATAAGTCACAGCTGCAAAATACTAACTCGAGTTCTTTACAGACGAATGGAAAAACTGATAGAAGCCGACCTCGGGGAAGATCAGTTTGGATTCCGTAGAAATGTTGGAACACGTGAGGCAATACTGACCCTACGACTTATCTTAGAAGAAAGATTAAGGAAAGGCAAACCTACATTTCCAGCATTTGTAGACTTAGAGAAAACTTTTGACACTGTTGATTGGAATACTCTCTTTCAAATTCTAAAGGTGGCAGGGGTAAAATACAGGGAGTGAAAGGCTATTTACAATTTGTACAGAAATCAGATGGCAGTTATAAGAGTCGAGGGGCATGAAGGGGAAGCGGTGGTTGACATTGTAATTCTGTTAGAGACAGCAAAGGACTTGGTAGAGTAGTTGAACGGAGTGGACAGTGTCTTGAAAGGGTATAAGATTAACATCAACAAAAGCAAAAAGAGGATAATGGAAGGTAGTCGACTTAAGTCGGGTGATGCTGAGGGAATTAGATTAGGAAATGAGACACTCAAAGTAGTAAAGGAGTTTTGCTATTTGGGTAGCAAAATTACTGATGATGGTCGAAGTAGAAAAGATATAAAATGTAGACTGGCAATGGCAAGGAAAGCGTTTCTGAAGAAGAAAAATTTGTTAACATCGAATATAGATTTAAATGTCAGGAAGTCGTTCTAGAAACGTAGGTTTGCCGTTTCTTACTCTAGCTTCTAAAATAAGTCGTAGGGTCAGTATTGCCTTACGTGTTCCCATATCTCTACGGAATCCAAACTGATCTTCCCCAAGGTCAGCTTCCACAAGTTTTTCCATTCGTCTGTAAAGAATTCGCGTTAGTATTTTGCAGCTGTGACTTATTAAACTGATAGTTCGATAATTTTCACATCTGTCAACTCTGCTTTCTTTGAGATTGGAATTATTTTATATTCTTCTTGAAGTCTGAGGGTATTTCGCATGTCTCATACATTTTTCTCGCCAGATGGTAGAGTTTTGTCAGGACTGGCTCTCCCAAGGCTGTCAGTAGTTCTAATGGTATGTTGTCTACTCCGGGGGCCTTGTTTCGACTTAGGTCTTTCAGTGCTCTATCAAACTCTTCACGCAGTATCATGTCTCCCATTTCATCTTCATCTACATCCTCTTCCATTTCTATAACATTGCCCTCAAATTATATCTCTCTTGTATAGACCCACTATATACTCCTTCCACCTTCTGCTTTACCTTCTTTGCTTAGAACTGGGTTTCCATCTGGGCTCTTGATGTTCATGAAAGTGGTTCTCTTTACTCCATAGGTCTCTTTAATTTTCCTGTAGGAAGTATCTATCTTACCCCTAGTGAGATAAGCCTCTACATCCTTACATTTGTCGTCTAGCCATCCCTGCTTAGCTATTTTGCACTTCTTGTCAATCTCATTTTTGAGACGTCTGTATTCCTTTTTGCCTGCTTCATTTACTGCATTTTTATATTTTCTCCTTTCGTCAAGTAAGTTCAATATTTCTTCTGTCACCCAAGGATTTCTACTAGCCCTCGTCTTTTTACGTATTTGATCCATTGCTGCCTTCACTACTTCATCCCTCAAAGCCACCCATTCTTCTTCTACTGCATTTCGTTCCCCCATTGCTGTCAATTGTTCTCTTATGCTCTCCTTGAAACTCTGTACAACCTCTGGTTCTTTCAGTTTATCCAGGTCCCATCTCCTTAAATTCCCAGATTTTTGCAGTTTCTTCAGTTTTAATCTACAGTTCATAACCAATAGATTGTGGTCAGAGTCCACATTTGCCCCTAGAAATGTCTTACAATTTAAAACCTAGTTCCTACATCTCTGTCTTACCATTATATAATCTATCTGAAACCTGACAGTATCTCCAGGTTTCTTCCATTTATACAACCTTCTTTTATGATTCTTGAACCAAGTGTTAGCTATGATTAAGTTGTGCTCTATGCAAAATTCCACCAGGCGGCTTCCTCTTTCATTTCTTATCCCCAATCCATATTCACCTACTATGTTTCCTTCTCTCAATTTTCCTACTACTGAATTCCATTCACCCATGACTATTAAATTTTCGTCTCCCTTCACTACCTGAATAATTTCTTATATTTCATCATACATTTCTTCAATTTCTTCATCATCGGCAGAGCTAGTTGGAATATAGACTTGTACTACTGTCGTAGGTGTGGGCTTCGTGTCTATCTTGGCCACAACGATGCGTTCGCTGTGCTGTTTGCAGTAGCTTACCCACATTCCTATTGTTTTATTCATTATTAAACCTACTCTTGCATTACCCCTATTTGATTTTATACTTATAACCCTGTATTCACCTGACCAAAAGTCTTGTTCCTCCTGCCTCCGAAATTCACTAATTCTCACTATATCCACCTTTAACCTATCCATTTCCCTTTTTAAATTTTCTAACCTACCTGCCCGATTAAGTGATCTGACATTCCACACTCCTATCCGTAGAACGCCAGTTTTCTTTCTCCTGATAACGACGTCCTCTTGAGTAGTCCCCGCCCGGAGATTCGAATGGGGGACTATTTTACCTCCGGAATATTTTACCCAAGAGGACGACATCATCATTTAACCATACAGTAAAGCTGCATGCCCTCGGGAAAAATTACAGCCGTAGTTTCCCCTTGCTTTCAGCTGTTCACAGTACCAACACAGGAAGGCCGTTTTGGTTAGTGTTGCAAGGCCAGATCAGTCAATCGTCCAAACTGTTGCCCCTGCAACTTCTGAAAAGGCTGCTGCCCCTCTTCAGGAAGTAAACATTTGTCTGGCCTCTCAGCAGATACTCCTCCATTGTGGTTGCACCTACGGTACGGCTATCTGTATCTCGGAGGCACGCAAGCCTCCCCACCAAAGCCTCCCCACCAACGGCAAGGTCTATGGTTCATGGGGTGGGGGGGGGGATGAGGAGGTATTGAATAGAATTGGGTAGTAGAGGAGCTTGTGGCACAACTTGACTTGAAGAAGGGATCGGTTGGTAGGACATGTTCTGAGACATCGAGGGATCACCAATTTAGTATTGGAGGGGGGGGGGGGGGCGTGGCGTGTAAAAATAGTTTAGGGGGACCAAGAGATGAATACACTAAGCAGCTTCAGAAGGATGTAGGCTGCAGTAGGTACTGGGAGATGATGAAGCTTTCACAGGATGGAGTAGCGTGGAGAGCTGCATCAAACCAGTCTCAGGACTGAAGACCACGACAACAACAACCACCAGTATCTTTGGCTCTTCAGTCTAGTTTACAGTGTAAAGGAATAGCATTTCATTCGCAAGTGGTCTTGTTCAAGCGATAGTTCGTATTATATACGTGAGGATTAGGTTGCGCTGTTTACGTTTACTGCAGTGGTTTTATTTCTGTCAGTCATGGACTGTGCGGCTGGTTCCGGCGGAGGTTCGAGTCTTCCCTCGGGCATGGGTGTGTGTGTGTTTGTCCTTAGGATAATTTAGGTTAAGTAGTGTGTAAGCGTAGGGACTGATGACCTTAGCAATTAGGTTCCATAAGATTTCACATACACTTATTTCTGTCATTTGTCAGTACACCTCTAAAAGCCCTGAGTGTGTATGTTGTAAGATGGAAAGGTCGGAAACCATCAAACATAGGAAAACATGTTCTCAGAATTTTCGGGAAAAGAAACATACTCCTAACTTCAGTTTCGTTATTCCGTGTTAAGAAAAATGCTGGATTACGAAAGCAGTTATTTCATATTACATTCTTGTCTTCTTGCTTACTTGAGTCATATAACAAAGAGTAAATTACATTAACGAGGCGGACTGCGTCGTATTACTGGATCAAATACGCATTTAAGACCAGCAAAATGTCTGGAAAATGCCTTCATGACGCTGTGTTCTTCACAAAAGCACCATAACAAAATGGCTCTGAGCACTATGGGACTTAACTTCTGTGGTCTTCAGTCCCCGAGAACTTAGAACTACTTAAACCTAAAGAACCTAAGGACATCATACACAGCCATGCCCGAGGCAGGATTCGAACCTGCGACCGTAGTAGTCGCGCGGTTCCGGACTGAGCGCTTAGAACCGCTAGACCACCGCAGTCGACAGCACCAAACATTTTCTATTGTTAACTACAGAAATAAAGAACAAGATGCAACCGTAAACAACAGTCTGTTAAAACAATGTACAGCGTGAGTCTGCAGTACCATCTCCCCTTGTTATGCTCGTACGTCAGTGCTTCTCTCGGTAGCATTAGTTATCATCTCAGATAGATCCATAGTATGGAACTTCTTTGGTGCTAGTGGTGGCATAGGCTTTGGTATTCTGTGGCATTTCACCATGGTAAATGTGTCGTCTTTGCCGTCAGTCCTTTTCTTCTTCTTCTTCTTCTTCTTCTTCTTCTTCTTCTTCACTCTCCTCTCCCTGTGCCCCTTCATTCTCTCTCATGAATGCGTCTGTTTGGGTCGTTGCCGAACGTAGACCCAGTACTACACCGAAAAAAAATGTGTCACTGTGTTGTTGCGATTAAATAAGCAATCACTGATTTGACAGTGCGAGGTATTATTCTAGTCAAAATTACTAAATATTGACAGAAGTTATCTATTTCTCTACGCTGACGCTGCGGTAGACAGTTTTCTTCAAGCGGATTCTGATACCTACTGGGCGGTTGCAGCAATGAAAAAAAGTCAGCCACAGAAAGCAAATGGTGTACAGTATATTCTACAATCAGTCACAGCAAGATTAACTAATTCCCGGCTATAAAAAAAGTTGGATGTAGTACATACGCTACATAAGGATTAAATATGTTAATACAGATACCAGGATGATTAGTTAGAAAAGGCACGGCCTGCACCCTTTGCTAACCCGTAATCTTGTTTTCCTCTCGGATCTTTTGAGTCGCTGGGGATTGAGGACATGGCTCATGTAAATCAGCCACCATACCAAGTGAACCTGGGGAGTGTGCCTTGGACGTTCTCGAGGATCCTGTAGAACAGAGAATGGTAAAACTTCCAGTGACTGCAGGTATGCTAATTGAGTTCAGGGATTCTTGAACAACGTGGAGGGAGTCCCAAACAGGAGCAGACAGCGTATGCATCTTGCGTCGCGCACACAAGTCTGGACTGTGCTTTTACGTCCGTTATTCGTCCGTGAAAAGGAGTTCCTTTCGCACAGTGTAAGTACGAGGACGTCCTGAAAAGTAATGCCTCCGAATTTTTTTATTCTGTTCTCAGTACCGGTTGAGGTACTTGTATTACATGTAATGCATATTACGCAATCGACTTTCCACTTCGCTGAAATAAGTTGCAACCTCTGCCGCTAGAATGCTTCCAATCGTATGGCGTAACATGGTGGTGTATGACATAGCTACAGTGGTCCATAAGCAGCAGCGTGCTGTAATCAAAAGCACGAATTCGAGGAGTTCTTCCACCCATAAACACCTTCTCCTTCAGCTCGACAGTGCCAGATCACACACGAGCGCTGCGGCATCGGCAAAAATCCGACACCTTTTGTTCACACATCAGTCAGCCTCCACACACACCCGATTAGCCCCATTCGATTTTCTTCTGTTTTCAAAACTTAAAGAACACCTTCGAGGACTATTCATTGATACTTAAAAAGCGGTGATAGAAGAGGTGAAGTTGTGGCTCCGACAACGGAGTCAGACATTCTACAGTGACAGCCTCAACAAACTGGGCTCCCGTTGGGGAAGATAAGTTCGCTGTCAGTGTGACTGCGTCGACAAATAAATACGTAAACATAAAAAATAAAGATGTAGAATGTTAATACAGTTCGTTTCATTTAAAAAGCTTTAAGAGCTTTTACGTTAATAATTCGGAGGCATTGCTTTTCAGGACGCCCTCGTCAAATCACGTGTTGTCTTCATCCACCTCTCTTTCTGTTTACAGCCTCTTTTTTTCCCTTTCCCATCATAGCTGTCCCCTCTCTTTCTCTTTCCCACTAGCACCTTCTCTTCTCTCTTTCACTCTCACTGTCACTGTCTCTCTGCTACTCTCTTTCAGCTCAGGAAAGCTCAGATATGTTCGCATGACGAACGGTAACGGATAAAGATGTCAGACAAAAATTCGGTGTTCCGCGAGAACAACATCTTAAGAACATATGACAAAAATTTCAACCTTTTATCATGAATAGAAATTATAGAAGGAACTGCCCCCACATTTGGTACTTGTCGTATCCAAAAATCATAGTTTTTCAGGATTTTCTCGCCACCGCCCAAGAACAACAAGTGCATTTGTAAGCTGCCTACGGTCCACCCTAGACCACGCCTAATGCAAAAGAACAAACAGTTTTACAGCCTCTTTCTTTCCCTTTCCCATCATCGCTGTCCCCTCTCTTTCTCTTTCCCACTAGCACTTTCTCTTCTCTCTTTCACTCTCACTGTCACTGTCTCTCTGCTACTCTCTTTCAGCTCAGGAAAGCTCAGATATGTTCGCATGACGAAATTTTTTGTGTGCTGGCAGAATGAAGATTGAGGCACCTGGTTCCCCATTTTTTTTGCCTAAGTCTTTTAAAGAGAATCATTTTCGTCTACTTACGCTCTGACAGCAGAGAGTTTCCTTCTTTTCCCTACTACAGCAGTGTGTGCTTCTTATACTCGTATACGATGGATTCTTGACTGTTTGCATACTTCGACAGATTCATACACATTGATACATGTAAACGGCAATTAAGTACTTATAATAAAAGATTAACACTGAATCGTTTACTTTACACTTTTTTCTAGATACTTTGTCCATCGATCGCAATTCATAGAAAACGCCCATCTTATGATTTGTGAATTTAAAAAATAAAACTGTTGTTAGAAATATTTAACTCATTTCCCAGTATTACCAGATTTACATGATTTTTGAAAATCATCATCAGTTATTTTCAGCTATGGCAAGACCCTTTTCACCCCGTATTTTGGCATTGTAATGTCACTTTGGACATTTCAATAGGCTTGAAGTGCCCCATTATATAGAGATAGCGCTTCATAAATCGTTATTGGCGAAAAAACGCTGACTAAAAACATAGTTTGGCGACCTCAGCACCCCTGCGAAAACCCTAGAATCCTTTCTATGTATTCACTACGTCAGTTAAAACTACATTTACGCCCCAGAATGGGTATTATGTACACATTTTACTTGCGTAAGCACACTAACTTTGAACATCTCTATCTCGGTAACGGATAAAGATGGCAGACAAAAATTCGGTGTTCCGCGAGAACATCATCTTAAGAACATATGACAAAAATTTCAACCTTTTATCATGAATAGAAATTATAGAAGGAACTGCCCCCACATTTGGTACTTGTCGTATCCAAAAATCATAGTTTTTCAGGATTTTCTCGCCACCACCCAAGAACAACAGGTGCATTTGTAAGCTGCCTACAGTCCACCCTAGACCACGCCTAATGCAAAAGAACAAACAGTTTTACTCAATTTGCCTGGGCTGGAGGAAATATACAATGTTCAAATTTTGACCCTGTACCAGTTCGTCCGATAGGTGTACAAGTGCTCACTAGGTAAAGGGCAATTCAAAACATTTATCCTCTTATCTCTGTGAGAAATACAGACCGAGATAGGACTCCATGAAAAATCGCATTTTCACGCACTGCTTTTTGGAAAATATTGGACCGTAGCGACTATCGACAGTGGCATTACATCTACAGAGACTCTCATTAATATTCGGCCACTTCAGTGCTTGTAGTAGTATGTGTTTTATTTTCGCATATACATTTAACAAACAAATGAAATTACAGTAAATGAAACAGGTATTCTCTGAAAAGAATGTGTGTCATAGTTTATATTCATTAGATAATATAATGAGACAGTTTCTTCAACAAAATCCCAACAATTATGACGGAAAAGTGTTAATATGAATGTTAGTAGTGTGTTGTCTGGATGTGACGTGCTTATTTAACACTTTTTGGAAAAATGTAATCAGAATGGGAAATGCACAGTTATTTTATTGTTCTACAACTAAGAATACGAAACGAATCATGTGTGTACAGCGCGATCTTCTCCTTAATTTGATATTAATTATTGTTGCGAATAGTATGACATTATGCAAAATAAAGAAAGTAGAAAGGCATTAGGTCTAAGATAGACGCAGCTTTTGCTCTAGTCGATTTCCATTGGTGAGCATCTCTCGTACAACGAAAAAGTCACAGAAGGCAGAGCGGTCAGACAATGTTGAGATAGGAGTGACAGATGGCCTTGCCGTGTTTCTTTTTGGGGAACACCTTCTATGTGGAAAAACGGAACAGTGGTTAGCAGCCAGTCACCAGTGACAGTGATGGTTCGTGTACTGGTGCTCTCCGCACGACATTACAATTTGTGATAACGTAGCACAAGTTACTGGAAGAATGCATTTATTACTACTTCTACATTAAGAAGTTGTCTCTGGTAATTATTAGCCGCGGTTGCAACACTTAACTTTCTCAGTTATGGTGTCGCAACGATTGCGCAACTTTGCTTCAAGCAGGTTGATAAGAACAGACAGTACGATGCCACTGTCACAACGTTTTAACCAGTGACGTGAAGAATTGGCAGAGGTGTCTTTGGCACCATATCCTCCACTGCAGTGCTTATAACAATGCAAGCTACAGTCTATTATTTGCTTCTCTTGTAAAAGACTAGCCAGACTATTTTTGGTCAATATAGTGACAGAGAGCGAAAGACTATTTACAAACTGTACAGAAACCAAATGGCAGTCATAAGGGTCGAGGGTCACGAAAGGGTAGCTGTAGCTGAGAAGGAAGTGAAACAGGGTTGAAACCTATCGCCGATTTTATTCAATATGTATATTTTATTTAATATGTAAATATGGAACTAGCAGTAAAGCAAACAAAAGGAAAAATTTCTAGTAGGAATTAAAGTCCAGGGAGCAGAAATGAAACCTTTGTTTGCTGATGACATTGTAATTCTATCAGAGACAACAAAGGACTTGGAAAAGTAGTTGAATGGAATGGATAGTGTCTTGAAAGGAGATGTAAGATGAACATCAACAAAAGCAAAACGAGGATAATGGAATGTAGTCGAATTAAGTCGGGTGTTGCTGAGGGTATTAGATTAGGAAATGAAACACTTCGAGTGCTATTTTTGTTATTTGGGGAGCAAAATAACTGATGATGGTCGAAGTAGAAAGGATATAAAATGTAGACTGGCGAAGGTAAGGAAAGCATTTCTGAAGAAGAGAAATTTGTTAATATCAAGTATAGATTTAAATGTCAGGAAGTCTTTCACGAAAGTATTTCTATGTTGTGTAGCCATGAATGGAAGTGAAACGTGGACGATAAACTGTTCACACAAGAAGTGAGTAGAAGCTTTTGATATGTATGCTACAGAAGAATGTCGTGGATTAGATGGGTAGATCACGTAACTAATGATGAGGTACTAATTAGAATTGGGGAGAAGAGAAATTTGTAGCACAACTTGACTAGAAGAAGGAATCGGCTGGTAGGACACATTCTGAGGCATCAAGGGATCTCCACTTTAGTACTGGAGGGAAGCGTGTGGGGTAAAAGTAGTAGAGGGGGACCAAGAGATGAATACACTAACCAGATTCAGAAGGATGTAGGTTGCAGTGCTTACTCGGAGTTGAAGAGGCTTGAACAGGATAGAGTAGCATGGAGAGCTGCATCAAACTAGGCTTTGGACTGAAGACAACAACAACAAAAACACCAGTGACAATTACATCTAAAGCAAGTGACTGCTTAATTTCAAGAAGTCATTTCATTTGTTGTAAGTCGTACATTACAAACTATTAGTGTTGGATGTAACAGCAGGAATATTAATTGAAATATTATAGAAAACTTAACGAAGTATAGTACTACACATCTCTGATGGATCACTTTGTTGCAGGACTTTATGTGGATAAAGTCAGTTTCTTAAAGTTTCAAGAGTATGTTAACTTTATTCAAATAACAAATACTAAATTCAAATATTTTTTGAAAGACGTTAAGTTAAAGTAACAGAATCAAGCTGTAAATATCGTACCAGCTTCATTCTGGTTCTAAGAAATCAAGTTTTAACTTTATTACAACAATACTTTAATGACTATTTAAAACTGAATGGATAGATATAAGTTTCAAATTTCGTTCCTTCAGAACGCTGCGACTGTGAATAGCGAATAGTAACGCTTAACTTCAGGAGAAGTTTCTCCAGGTGAGTTTAGTCATCGGCCCCTTTCCAGTGATGAATGCAGTCATTATATTTAGTGGAAAACATAAACTATGAAAACAGTAATTCAAGGAAAGCAGTGAGGTGTTGCGAATACAGTGACCCAATATATTGTCTACTAAACACTTCAGAAGAAGTTACACAGTCAAATTAAAATTCCGTCAGGTAAATACGGGATCAAGATGAGCCAAACAGTGCGTTGTAGTTTAAATAGTTTTCAAAGTGTCAAAACTGCTGCTTCGATTCACGAGAACGAGTTTAGACGCTACGGAAGATCTTGAAAAGTCGTAGCAAAGTCACGCTGCTCCACAGACGCGGCCAGACTCTCCTAAACGCAGACTTTATATTTTTGAATCGGGAGGAGGCCAATAGGATCATTATACAGTGTCTTCAGTATTCATTCGCAACATAGTTTTTGAATACAGTAGTAGTTTTGGAATACAGTAGTACTTAGTAGGATATCGCTTGTGCTTTTGCAACTGCTTTCAAACGCTCTTGCATTTTATCAGCGATTTTGGGTGTACTCGTGCGTAATTAGTTACCATACTTCCTTCAGTTTCCCTTTAATGCCTCCTTTAGAGTTGATTTTACTTCTATTGATTCCAAAAATGTTTTATGGACTTGAGGCCTGGCGGTTTTGGTGATGTCTTAATAACTTTCGGATACTTATAAAGAAACCATTTTTTCAGAAGGCATGTTGTGCGCTTCGAGCATTACCTTGGGTAAATTTGAATGAAGATCCAATTCCTTATATTTATGCAGTTCTGTGCTAATTGCGTTTCATGATGGTGAGATATTTCTTCTTGTTTAATGTTGCGTCAATGAAAATAATCTCTCTCTCAGCAGATGACGAAAAACAGCCTCGTACTAAAGCACCCCCCCCCCCCCACCCGTCCTGTTTTGCAATAGGCTGTAGGCTTTCGTCCCATTATAGTTCATTCCGAGCCTTTGATAATATAGTCGCTTGTGAACTTGTCTCGCATCACTTCGTTCACGTTTTTGTTTCTCCTTCTCATTCTTATGTTGTAATGTTATTTTCTGATAACCTTTCGGACAGCTGATTCACTTACCTGTTTAACATATTCTTGAAGCAACCGTATTGCAGTTAAAGGCACACTTATCTTTATTAGAATTGATTTCCTTGTCTTTCATTTAGCTCTCTTTAGTTCCCTTTTCTGGGGACTGAAAAATACATTATGTGATCAAAAGTATCGGACACCTGGCTGAAAATGACTTTCAAGTTCGTGACGCCCTCCATCGGTAATGCTGCAATTCGATATGCTGTTGACCCACCCTTGGCCTTCATGACAGCTTCCACTCTCGCAGTACGTTCAGGGAGATTTCTTGGGGAATGGCAGCCCATTCTTCACGGAATGCTGCACTGAGGAGAGGTATCGATGTCTGTCATTGAGACCTGGCATGAAGTCTGCGTTCCAGAACATCCCAAAGGCGTTCTATGAGATTCAGGTCGGGACTCTATGCAGGCAGTCCATTACAAGGATGTTACTGTCGTGTAACCACTCCGCCACAGACCGTGCACTATGAACAGGTTCTCGATGGTGTTGAAAGATAGAGTCACCATCCCCGAATTGCTCTTCAACAGTGGGAAGCAGGAAGGTGCTTAAAACATCAATATAGGCCTGTGCTCCGATAGTGCCATGCAAAACAACAAGGGGTGTAAGCCTCCTCCACAAAAATCACTAACACAACGTAACACCACCGCCTCCGAATTTTACTGTTGGCACTACACACGCTGACAGATGACGTTCACCGAGCATACCCACACCTGCTATCGGGTCGCTACATTGCGTACCGTGATTAGTCACTCTACAAAAGGTTTTCCACTGTTCAATCGTCCAATGATTACGCTCCTTACACCAAGCGAGATGTCGTTTGGCATTTACCGGTGTGATGTGTGGCTTATGAGCTGCCGCTCGACCATTAAATCCAAGTTTTCTCACCTCCTGCCTAACTGCCATAGTACCTGCAGCGGATGCTGAAGCAGTTTGGAATTCGTGTGTGACGGTCTGGACATATGTCTGCCTATTATACGTTACGACCCTCTTAAACTGTCGACAGTCTTTGTGAGACAACAGACGAGGTCGGCCGGTACGCTTTTGTGCTGTACGTGTCCCTTCACGTTCCCACTTCACTATCGCATCGGAAACAGTGGACCTATGGATGTTTAGGAGCGTGGAAATCTTGGGTACAGACGTATGGCTCAAGTGACGCCCAATCACCTGGTCACGTTCGAAGCCGTGAGTTCCGCGGAACGCCCCATTCTGCTCTCTCACGATGTCTAATGACTACTGAGGTCGCTGATATGGAGTACCTGGCAGTAGGTGGCAGCAAAATGCGCCTAATATGAAAACGTATGTTTTTTTGGGGTCTGGATACTTTTGATCACATAGTGTAAGTTGCTGCTGTTATAATGTTGTGATAGTTATCTTGCGTCCTATTGCCACCTTGTACAGTGTCAACCATGCGGAAAGACGGACTGATAAGAAGTGAGGCAGGGAGAAACAGTCCCTTAAAAATTGTTTCCAGAAATATGATTACTGCCATTTTAAAGTTATTCAGCGAGGTTGTAAATAGTAGCGGCTATATTTATTTTTGTACATTTGGTGCACAAACACGCTATTCATATTGGGAAAACTGCGCTGACTGAATTCTGATTGCCTCTGCATCTACAGTTGACTACTCTCGTGGAGAGCAACGGCTTCCTACTTGCTCACAGATCTGCATCTGTATCTACACATACATCTACATCTACGTCTACATGGACACTCTGTAAATCACATTTAAGTGCCTGGCAGATGGTTCATGGACCACCTACACAATAATTGTGTAGTATTCCAGTGTCGTACATCGCGTGGAAGAAACGAACACCTATATCTTTCGGTGCGAGCTCTGATTTCCCTCATTTTATTATGGTTATCGTTTCCCCATACGTTCGTCAACAAAATATTTTCGCATTCGGAGCAGAAAGTTGGTGATTGAAATTTCGTGAGAAGAATCCAACGCAAAGAAAAACGCCTTTGTTTTAATGATGTTCACCCCAAAGCCTGTATCATTTCAGTGACACTCTCCCCCCTATTTCGCGGTAATACTAAACGTGCTGCCCTTTTTTGAACTTTCTAGATGTACTCCGTTAACCCTATCTGGTAAGGGTCCCACGTCGAGCAGCAGTATTCCAAAAGAGGACGAACGAGAGTAGTGTAGCGACTCTCTTTAATAGATTAGATTAGATTCAGTTTTCGTTCCATAGACCCAAAAATTAGATGATTCTCCAGGGTGTGGAACATGTCTGAAAGTATAATATAAAAACATAAAACATTTGAATATAGTACTCACCACCCTGTTCATTTGTCAGGAGATTGTCGAAATAAGTTATTACAATGCGGTATACTGGAACAGCTAATATTTACAGTATTAACACGCTAATAGAATGACACATTGTTATGCACTATTAATAAATTTATCATACACAAAATACCTAATCTTGAATGCTGTGGCCAGGTGCTGTCAAAACTGAAATGTAACAGACACTTTTACTTAAGCTGACTTAACAGTCTCTGTTAAAATATTCATCTATAGAGTAGAAGGAGTTTCCTATCAAAAAGTCTTTCAAACTCTGTTTAAATTGTGCTTTATCTGAAACCAAGCTTTTAATGGTTGCTGGGAATTTATTGAAAAAAGTGTGTTCCTGAATATAGGACCCCGTTTTGGACCAAGGTAAGTGAGTTTTGGTCTTTATGTAGATTGTTCTTATTCCTAGGATTGATACTGTGCATTGAGATACTGGTTGGAAATAGAGGTGTATTACATGCAATAAATTTCATTAAGGAAGAAATATACTGAGAAGCAGTGGTTAGAATACAAAGTTCCTTGAATAGGTTTCTACATGATGTTCTTGAATTTACACCACAAATGATTATCACACGCTTTTGCACCATAAAAACTTTTGCTCGGTTTGATGAGTTACCCCAGAATATGATTCCATATGACTTAACAGAATTAAAGTAAGCAAAGTATGCGAGGTTATTTTATATTTATACCTCCTACATCTGACATTATTATCACTGCAAATACAGACTTGTTTAGGCGCATATGCAATTCTGTGGTATGCCCTTCCCGACTGAATTTATTATCGAGTTGTAATCACAGAAATTTAAAAGTCTCAACCTCTTTGATCTGCATGTCTTCATATGTTATACACACGCTGGAAGGAAATCTCTTAGAGATTCTGAACAGCAAATGTAGATGTGTTACATTTTGTAAGTGTCTTTGGCTAGTCTTCTCCACAACATTTTCTGTGTGTTCCTTCCAATTTAAGTTGTTCGTAACTGTGATTCCTAGATATTTAGTTGAATTTACAGCCTTTAGATTTGACTGATTTATCGTGGAACCGAAGTTTAACGAATTCCTTTTAGCACTCATGTAAATGGCCTCACACGTTTCATTATTTAGGGTCAACTGCACCATTCAGATATCTTTTCTGAATCGTTTTGCAATTTGTTTTGATATTCTGATGACTTTATTAGTCGATAAACGACAGCGTCATTTGCACACAACCTGAGACGGCTGCTCAGATTATCTCCCAAATCGTTTGTACAGGGTGAGAAGTATTTAAACCGACAAACTCTGATAGGTTGTAGGAGACATCAAAACAAACATTTTCCCTAATGTCATTTTTTTCCTATGAGGATTATTTAAACCGGTGGAGGCCGTATTACGCTCTTCATTTGTTAGAGGCCGTATTACGCTCTTCAGTTGTAGGCAACTGCTGTCCACCAGCACAGTACTGCATTGTCTCTGTTTACTAATGGAGCGACACACCTTGAGTGTTACACTGATACGGTTGGTGCGTACTATGTAGCGCACCACAGTGGACGATAGTTGATAGTTATCAACAACTATATCCTAATCGCCGTATCCGGCATCATACGATCTACGCAGCTGTGTACCAACCTTGCGTGAGACCGGGTCATTTAGCAGATTACCTAGACAGGGACGCCGTCACAGGGTAAGAACGCTGCAGTTTGAGGAAGCTGTCTTGCAGCATGTGGAGCGGGAGCCTGCAATCAGCACTCGTGCAATTGCATGTAACATGGGGACGAATCAGACGAATGTAAGAACAACCAGAGCACAGTTTTCGCAGTGGTAACTGGAACAGTGTGAAATGCATCCTACATTTCCATTCTCTGTACTGTTTACCGATGAAGCAACGTTCGGGCGTGATGCAGTCTTCAACATGCACAATTCGCATCTTTGGAATGAGGATAACCCACATGCCACAGTTACTAGCGCTTATCAAGTGCGGTTCTTCGTTAATGTGTGGGTCGGTGTTGTTGGGGACTGTTTAACTGGGTCATCTCTGCTACGTAGGCCATTAAATGGCAGACACTATTACAATTTTCTCGTCAGAGCACTGCCAGAATTGCTGGAAGACGTCCCTCTCCCTACAAGACAATGCATGTGGTTCCAACATGACGGGGTGCCGGCACATTTCAGTCGTCGTGTGCGTCGATTCCTGGACCGACGATTCCCAGAAACGTGGATTGGCAGAGGTGGTGCTGTACCATGGTCTGCTCGATCCCCAGATATGTCCCGTCTGGCCTTTTTTGTGTGGGGAGAGAGGCGCCACCTTGTTTACGCAACTCCTGTTGCATCAGAAGAGTGTCTGGTTGCCCATATAGTAGCAGCAGCAGGAACAATTCAGGATACTCCTGGGGATTTTGCCGTGTCAGACAGAACATGATCCGACGGTGTAACCTTTGTTTACGTGTCAATGAAGGCATTTTTGAAAATCTACTGTAATTGAAATTGGGTTGTGTTAATCTGTTGTCTCTTGGTCATAGAAAAATGGAAATGTGTTTGTTGGTTTCATTAATTTGCCGCCAGAGAAACCTTCCTCTGCCGGTTTAAATACTCCTAATAGGAAAAAATGACATTAGGGAAAAATATTTGTTTTGATGTCCCCTACAACCTTCGAGAGTTTGTCGGTATAAATACTTTTCACCCTGTAGATGAGGAACAGCAAAGGGCCTATGACACTGCCTTGGGGAACGCTAGAAATCGTTTCTGTTTTACTCGATGACTTTTCGTCAATTAGGCACTACGAACTGTTTCCTATCTGACAGGAAATCACGAATCCAGTCACTTACCTGAGACGATATTCCATAAGCACACAATTTCACGACAAGCCACTTGTGTGGTACAGTGTGAAAAGCCTTCTGCAAATGTAACTCTGTCGCCGATCAGTGGATGAGGGGGGCGCTGCAGGGAGCTGGAGACGCTGTGGCCAGTGCTTCCCCGGCTGTGCTGACGTCTTCTGCAGGCCGCCTTACCCGGAAAAAAGCCAGCCGGACTCTGCAGCACGATGCCGCCGTAAGAGCAGCTTTCTCCAGCACCGCGCTGGAAACGTTCGCCTCGCTGACTGACACGTGCTGAACAGTCGTCAACATTTACGTCCGTTTTCAGTAAACAATACAAAATATTAAACAGAAACATTCCCTGCCATTGTGTTGTGCCTGAAATAAATGAAGGAAAAAAGTGACAGTCATCAGACTTTTGTATACAGAAAGTCTACCTCTAACGGCTCATAGTAACAACTAGCCGATTGCTAACTTGCGACAGGGTATATCATGCCTGGCGGAAACACACTGACGCCAACGGGTTGAAAGCAGGTGGTCTCGTTTCTCCCTTGCGTTATGCGGTAGACCCACGTATCCTGCGAGAGTGTTTCAGTACACGCACTGCATATTTTTTCATAACCATATAACGAAGAAATTTTTAACAACGCAAAAAATAAAATGTTCACAAAATTCTGTCTTGCCTTACGATCTCTATGTTTACCTCGATTTGAATATCTGCACGCATCATGTGGATGATACATTACACCTAGCTTTGTGAAGGCATTGTAACTAATTTAAGCTTTAGTCTGAAACGGGTATGTATTCTTACCCCGACTAGTTAAAGGAAACCATAAGCCTAGGATGTATTAGAACATTCAGTATGTTACATAAACATCAGAATATCAGTGACGATTGTACTAGTTGCCGGCCGCGGTGGCCGAGCGGTTCTAGGCGCTCAGTCCGGAACCGCGGGACTGCTACGGTCGCAGGTTCGAATCCTGCCTCGGGCATGGATGTGTGTGATGTCCTTAGGTTAGTTAGGTTTAAGTAGTTCTAAGTTCTAGGGGACTGATGACCTCAGATGTTAAGTCCCATAGTGTTCAGAGCCATTTGAACCATTTTTGATTGTACTAGTTATTTACATCTCATAGGAAAGCTCTGCATGTGAATTAAAATCTTCAAATAATATAAGCAATGGACATAGTACGTTAGTAGCTGGGCTGCAAGAAAACTAGCAAGACGAACCAAACATGTCTCTTGGAATGTGTTCGGCCAAAAAGTACGGTACCCAACAGAACAAAAACAATTGTTTTCATGATATAGCTCTAGAGAAATGTTAGTTCAGCTTTTGGAGTGCCTCACCAATTTGTGGTAGTTATAATGTGTTCAAGTGTAACCGTGCCGATCGTGTAGCACTTCCGCAGAGTTCTCGAACAAAACAGTTATTTATCCATTCTATTTAAAGCGGTATACTGGAGTCCTCGTTAATAAACTACTTATTTTCAGTCTCAGTTACACAATATACAAGGTGGTCCCTTGATAGTGACCTGGCCAAATATCTCACGAAATAAGCATCAAACGGAAAAACTACAAAGAACGAAACTCGTCTAGCTTGGAGGGGGAAATGAGATGGCGCTATGGTTGGCGTGCTAGAAGGCGCTGCCATAGGTCAAACGGATATCACCTGAGTTTTTTTAAAAATAGGAACCCCCATTTTTTATTACATACTCGTGTAGTATGTAAAGAAATATGAATGTTTTAGTTGGAACACTTTTTCGCTTTGTGATAGATGGCGCTGTAAGAGTCACAAATGTATAAGTATGTGGTAACACGTAACATTCCGCCAGTGCGGACGGTATTTGCTTCGTGATACATTACCCGTGTTAAAATGAAGCGTTTACCAATTGCGGAAAAGGTCAATATCATGTTGATGTATGGCTATTGTGAGCAAAATGCCCAACGGGCGTGTGCTATGTATGCTGCTCGGTATCCTGGACGACATCATCCAAGTGTCCGGACCGTACGCCAGATAGTTACGTTATTTAAGGAATCAGGAAGTGTTCAACCACATGTGAAACGTCAATCACGACCTGCAACAAATGATGATGCCCAAGTAGGTGTTTTAGCTGCTGTCGCGGCTAATCCGCACATCCGTAGCAGACAAATCTAAAAAATGTCGGTGTTGAGAATGTTACACCAACATCGATTGCACCCGCACCATATTTCTATGCACCAGGGACTGCATGGCGACGACTTTGAACGTCGTGTACCGTTCTGCCACTGGGCACAAGAGAAATTACGGGACGATGACAGATTGTTTGCACGCGTTCCACTTAGCGACGAAGCGGTAACGTAAACCGGCATAATATGCAGTATTGGGCAACGGAAAATACACGATGGCTGCGACAAGTGGAACATCAGCGACCTTGGCGGGTTAATGTATGGTGCGACATTATGGGAGGAAGGATAATTGGCCACCATTTTATCGATGGCAATTTAAATGGTGCAATGTATACTGATTTCCTACGTAATGTTCTACCGATGTTACTACAAGATGTTTCACTGCATGACAGAATGGCGATGTACTTCCAACATAATGGATGTCCGGCACATAGCTCGCGTGCGGTTAAAGCGGTATTGAATAGCATATTTCATGACAGGTGGACTGGTCGTCGAAGCACCATACCATGGCCTGCACTTTCACCGGATCTGACGTCCCCGGATTTCTTTCTGTGGGGAAAGTTGAAGGATATTTGCTATCGTGATCCACCGACAACGCCTGACAACATGCGTCAGCGCATTTTCAATGCATGTGCGAACATTACGGAAGGCGAACTACTCGCTGTTGAGAGGAATGACGTTACACGTATTGCCAAATGCATAGAGATTGACGGACATCATTTTGAGCATTTATTGCATTAATGTGGTATTTACAGGTAATCACGCTGTAACAGCATGCATTCTCAGAAATGAAAAGTTCACAAAGGTACATGTATCACATTGGAACAACCGAAATAAAATGTTCAAACGTACCTACGTTCTGTATTTTAATTTAAAAAAACCTACCTGTTACCAACTGTTCGTCTGAAATTGTGAGCCATGTGTTTGTGACCATTACAGCGCCATCTATCACAAAGTGAAAAAAGTGGTCCAACTAAAATATTCATATTTATTTACGCACTACACGAATATGTAATAAAAAGGGGGTTCCTATTTTTAAAAACGCAGTTGATATCCGTTTGACCTATGGCAGCGCCATCTAGCAGGCCAACCATAGCGCCTTCTGGTTTCCCCCTTCAATCTAGACAAGTTTCGTTCTTTGTAGTTTTTCGCCGGACGCTTATTTCGCCAGCTATTTGGCCCAGCCACGATCAGTGGCCCACCCTGTATAATGTCTCATGCTATGCTGTCATAAAAGAGCTCAATCCAGAGACTTCAGCCAAGACACTGTGTGAAATATAAATCCAAGCTCGGTACTCTCTTCTTCAGCATTATTAATTAGGGTTCAAGGAATCTTCTGCTGGCGTATTCACTAGAGCTGCGCTCTCTCTGCACTTGCTCTGACGTCACATCAGCTGTCGCGCCGCAACGCCGCCCGTAACCCAACGAATACCTCAAGCAGAAGGTGCACAAAACCAAAGACAAATATCAACAATCCAGAAGTGAAACAGAACAGAATAACATCACGTGACACGAATCAATACACGCATATCGCTAGAACGCTACATGTTTCCTCTTCCATATACGTCATCAAGGGAGCAGAAATATTAGCGTGACAAATTCGCACGTATTTCTGGTTTTTAAGTCTTAAAACTTCCGCTCTCTTTCACAGCTTACAATCACGAATCTGTCGTCCACTCGTAAGTCACAGAGAAGTTACTGGCTGAATTAACGGAATGAATGTAAGAGAAACCCGAGCTTCCACGAGTTTCGTGAGGTCTGACAAACTGCGCTCGGGCCTCGCGTCCTATTTAGCGAGGGCGCGCTTACCAAATTCAGCGCCCGCCAACGTAGAGTGGCGGCAGCCTCGGTAACCGCCAAAGTGTGCGCCAGTCGGGAGGGCCGCCGGGACTCAAGTCTGCCAGCGCCTCTTCTGACTCATTCGGAATTTCGCACCAGAATGGTTTTCGTACTTCCCATCGCAGTTTCACTTAGTCCCTCCTAAGAAAACGCGTTGATTGCTTCGACCAGCCAACATCGTACAACCACAGGCCCGCCAGTGAGACGAGAGGCTCGAGGAGTTGCTGTCCCCTTCCACACGAAATTTAGTGAGTGGCCAATCATATTTACCACCAACGAGTGGAAAAGCTGTTTACCAAACTGTGTGTCGCCAGTCTGTCTCGACAACAATTATTTTGTGAGTTCAGGATTTCGACTTCCAGCGACGTCTTTCCACATGGCCGTTGCTCGAATAGACGTGGCTACAATCTGATCGGCCCAGAGAACACTGAGGAATGGTTTGTGCATAATAGCTATGGAAAGAGGAAGAGGAGCTTGGTTCTCCCACTACTTGTCAGAACGTGACATGACAGAGGAGAGCGTCTGCCAAAGACAAGACGACTTGCTCGTGATTATCGGACCAGCACCGGACTATCGACCCTCTAAGCCCCGTATACAACACCCCTCCAATTCGTAAGTGACGCCACCACTGGGAAGCGAACGAGGGGTCAGTTAACTCTGATAGCACAATGCTTCGTCGCGCGGGATTAGTCGAGAGGTCTAGGGCGCTGCAGCCATGGACTGTGCGGCTGGTCCCGGCGGAGGTTCGAGTCCTCCCTTGGGCATGGGTGTGTGTGTTTGTCCTTAGGATGATTTAGGTTAAGTAGTGTATAAGCTTAGGGACTGATGACTTTAACAGTTAAGTCCCATAAGATTTCACACACACCTGAACATAAGCACAATGCTCCTCCCAAAACTGTGAGGTATTTAGAATGTGTCTGTGTCTCCATTACCTCTCTACACCTCTAAATTTTTTGATCATGAAATAAAGATAATCGTGAACTCTGTCACAATCTCAACAAGCCAGATGTCGAGATATTTATTTATTCTTCACCATTAGAGACTATTATCTTAAAAGTTAACATAGGCCTTACAACTCACATTTTTTTGTGGGAAATAATAAATATGTATATTAATTATTTATTCCTGTTATTCATAAAAAATATAAAAAGATAGAAAAAGAGAAAAAATTGTTAATGCTGCAACTATTTTCTATCACTACAAAAGTACTACAAACCTAATAAACATATACAATATTGCTTGGTTCCTGATAAAATATCTTGTATGTTCCATAGAAATGTTGTATAGCGGGCGTGGCCCTTCATAAGACAAACTATTAAAAGATATAAATGTTATGGGCACAAAAATACTTTACGACCCATACAGTAAGGCAAAACAAGTGACACATGAATTTACAGAACACATACCAATGTACATTATAAGAAAGTAGCATAAGCACTGACATATAGCGCACGAAATGTTATAAAGGAAACATCAAGTGCAATGTTTGGACATGAAAAATAAAGTGAACAAACCATGCTAACCAGAGCGAAGTAAACTAAAAGCCCTCCAGATGGCCTGCCGAACTCTGTGTTCTAAACGATGTCATATCACCATCATCATGATTTATTGCATTAACAGGCCTTTACCACCTACAGCAGAAGAACAATATTTAAAAAAAGCAGTACAAACACAAAAACCCCAATAAAAGTAATGTCTGTCAATCACAGGAGAGGAGGTATTTGCTGCAGATGGCACTCCATCTTTTCCGATCTCTAGCATCATCCTCCATGGCCGTCGGTTCCACTGCTTGAAGGATGGTCGTCATCCGATCCTTCCATTGCGTTCTTGGGCGTCCTCTCAGCCGCTTTCCCGTGGGTTGAGAGTGGAGGACTCTCTCAGGAAGGGATCCGTCCGCTCGTAAGATATGGCCAAACTATTGTAGTCGCCTCTGTCCCAATATTCGTCCAATGTGTGGCTCTCCTAACCTCTGGTACAGGGTTTCTTTGTTTCTTCTTTCCCATTTACTTTCCATGTTATTGTAGACGGGTCCATAGATCTTCCGATGTACCATTCTTTCAAACTCACATATTGAATCTTCTTTCGTTGCTGATGTCGCCCAAGTTTCACAACCGTACAAAAGTACTGTCCTCACCAGTGTCGTGTACAGATGGACTTTGTTCTTCTGAGATATCAGACGAGATTTAAAAAGGTTGTTCAGACTAAAGAACACGCCATGTCATATACAAGGAAAAATAGAGAAAGTAACAAAAAGACTAGAGTTACCTGTGTGTGGAAATAAATATCATCAAAATTCACAGTATTAATAAAGGACAACCCATAAAGTACAGTAAAATATATTAAAATAAATATGTATTAAATGGCAATAACAAATCATAACAGTATCTTATACAGACTAAGTGATTCGAGCTAGGGTTAGAGATACGAGATATGGAGAACAGAGGATATTTTAGTATCGATGTCAATAAAATTCTTCTGGGTTAGAGACCGCATTGTCATTTATAAAATTCCAACGTTTCGGCGTCTGTTGCAAGACGCCTTCCTCAGGGTGTGTTGCTAACTGCTGAATGAGCGCAAGTGTGGGTGCATATACACTATGGAAGAGTGTTGTGATTGGATGTGAGGATGAGGAGGAAGGGTACTAGGAGTTCATTTTATTGGCGTTTGCATTGCGTCTTGTTATTGGCGGAAATAGGCGTTTTCCATTGGAGTTTCCTTTACTGCCTGCCATTGGTGGAAATCGGCGAATAGGAGACTTAGCGGCGACTGCAGCGTAACGTTGTTTACTAACTGCCTAGTATCGACAAGGCCGCGTCAGCGCTCTGTGTACCATCCTCCGCTGTGGCCTACCGCACGCCTGTAGACGTAGAAGTTTATCGTAAGCCAGACGGGAAGCTTGGACACAGAGTTTACAGGAAGCCCACCAACACGGACAGGTACCTGCATGCATCCTCCCACCACCATCCTATGCAAAAGAATTCGGCCCTGCGAACTTTAACTAAGAGAGCCTACAGGATCAGCGATGAATACAACCTGCAAGCTGAACTGCAGAACCTCAGGACCATTTTTGGAGCTAATGGCTACGACATGAGGCTGATACGCAAAACCATGGCGCCGAAGGAGGAGGGCAACAGGGAAATACAGAACGAAGCACAGAACACCGCCGTGCTACCGTATGTACAAGGGGTTACTGAACGTCTGGGCAAAATTCTCCGTCGGGCAGGTATTAAGCCGATTTTTCGTAGCAACAACAAAATAAAAGACATTCTGGGCTCGACAAAAGATACAATTGACAAGTTTCATGCCGCCGGAGTTTATGAAATCGAGTGTGAATGTGGACTGGTGTATGTAGGTGAGACTGGGCGTCCAATAAGCACAAGGCTAACTGAACATGAGAGATATATCCGCCTCAAACAATATAGCAAATCAGCGGTGTCAGAACATCATGAGCAGTGCAGGATGAACATCGAATTTCGAGAGGCCCGAGTACTGGCGAAACAGCGGTTTAGTTTGAGGAGGAAGATTAGAGAGGCTATCGAAATAGCCAAGCGACCCGATAATATGAATAGAGAAGACGGGTACAGACTTCCAGCGTCTTGGCTGCCTGTTGTGACAGCTTTGCGGAAGGACAGCTCGCGCAAAGCAACAGGCGTGCGGTAGGCCACAGCGGAGGATGGTACACAGAGCGCTGACGCGGCCTAGTCGATACTAGGCAGTTAGTAAACAACGCTACGCTGCAGTCGCCGCTAAGTCTTCTATTCGCCGATTTCTACCAATGGCAGGCAGTAAAGGAAACTCCAATGGAAAACGCCTATTTCCGCCAATAACAAGACGCAATGCAAACGCCAATAAAATGAACTCCTAGTACCCTTCCTCCTCATCCTCACATCCAATCACAACACTCTTCCATAGTATATATGCACCCACACTTGCGCTCATTCAGCAGTTAGCAACACACCCTGAGGAAGGCGTCTTGCAACAGACGCCGAAACGTTGGAATTTTATAAATGACAATGCGGTCTCTAACCCAGAAGAATTTTATTGACATTGACAACGGCCGCGGAAGCCTACGGTTACATTTGATATTTTAGTATTTTTTACACAAGTACAGGAATTCAGAATTATAGTTATACAATGAAACCACAGGAATAAATCATAAAAACATACGTAAAAAATGTCGAAGCTGCTAAAGAACAATGCTCTGCATTCAGGACAGCATAGCGCAGTCCTCGCTCTCATTTTTAGAATAAAACATCAAACTACATTGCACATAATAATGAAAACTGAAGAAAGTACATAGGCAAATAGTAATCTGAGTGGGACATCCTCGCATGTAAAATCAGAGTGAACAAAAATTATGAGGATTGCAATTAAAATCATGATTAAAAAAGTAGTCGAACAGTCGACGGGTGTACTGCCAGTTCATAGTGTCCAACGGGCAAAATATTTAGGAATCAGACATGTCGCCATGGTCAGATGCGCTGACGAACTGAACTGCTGAGGGCTCGTGGCCGACTAATATCGCCTGGTCCCGCAAGCCGCTCCGTAGGCGGACTGCGCCCGCGGCCATGCAGTGACACCTAGCGTCGGCACCTGTGATGGCGTGGATGTAAGTTCTCTGTCAGCCTTGGTCACCAGGTCCTTTTCTTTGTTCAGAGCCTTTTTAATTAAAGTCAATGCTGGTTCCAAGGCTTGCCAAGGTTTCTGAGATCGTCCCTGGTACGAATTTCTATGGCCTCTCTTACGACGCTGTCCCAATATTTGGAAGTCTGTGACAAGATCCTGGTACGTTCGTACTACATCGTGATTCTCGCACAAACAGTGCTCTGCGACCGCTCTCCCTTTTGGATACACACTCGAGTGTACCTCTGGTGTTCTCGAAAACGACCTTCGACGGTGCGCACAGTCTGTTCAATATATGCACTCTACATATGTCCAATAGATGCACTCTAATAAATGAATATAAAAAGAGCAGAGCAGAATCTGTAGTACTAATAGTAGTATTAGTAGTTGGGTAATCGGTTGATGGGTATCGGCGTCCTGAGCGCAGCGTGCTCCTCTTTAATGTGATTCTTCAGTTTCTCTCGGCGAATGTATTGATCCAACAGTCCACGGGTGTACTGCCGGTTCATAGTGTCCAACGGGCACAATATTTCGGCGATCAGACATGTCACCATCGTCAGATGCACTAAAGAACTGAGCTCCTGAGAGCGCGCGGCCGACTGACATCCCCTGCCCCCACGAGTCGCTCCGTACTCCGTCCGCGCTCGCGGCCGCGCGGTGGCGTCGGCGGTCGCGGAGATGCTAGCGTAAACCGGATATTAAGTATAAGTTGCGTTCGAGGGATGTGTAGTTAGCCGTAATTATCATGTGTGTATTATTTTTGTGCACGGACTAGGGTTATTTTATTGGTACAAGTGGATAGTATGGGGCGTAGTCCTCTGGCACCTGACACAAGCTGGCCAGGTACAAAAAATGGTTCAAATGGCTCTGAGCACTGTGGGACTTAACTTCTGAGGTCATCGGTTCCCTAGAACTTAGAACTAATTAAACCTAACTAACCTAGGGACATCACACACATCCATGCCCGAGGCAGGATACGAACCTGCGACCGTAGCGGTCGCTCGGCTCCAGACTGTAGCGCCTAGAACCGCACGGCCACTCCGGCCTGGCCAGGTACAGGATATGCCGTTGCAAAGTGGGGTGTTGTTCTAGAAACAACCGGATGTGGTCCTCACGAGTCACGAGTGGGCGCTTCGGCTGGCACTCAGCATCCTGCAGGGAAGGAACGAGATGCGGAGCTACAGGAGGTGGTATCGAGTGTCGAAACGGCTGCATCTAAGAACGGAATATTACGGGACGTGCAAGAAGAGTACAAGTCTTTGGATAGGTCATGTGAGGAAATAAAGGAACAACTGCGCCAAGTCGTGAGCATGATTCCAGGGAGGAGAAAGACAGAAAAGAGGGGTTGGTTGAATGCAGGTGGGAAGTTGCTGAAAACAATTTTTGGAACAGTGGATAGAGACGATATTGAGGGTTTGAATAATTCTTTAACAGTTATTCGCGACAGGGAGGAAAGCATAGTGAGGAAAGCATAGGGAAATTAGTGGGTATACAAACAACAGAGATACGGGGATTAGGTGCAGAGTTGTTGAATGTGACTCGCGTGGTGCGTGGGATGGCTACAGGGTTACGAGCATATATAGAACAAACACAGAAATTATTGATTACGGATATGGAACAGGTACAAACGCGATTGGATATAGTGGAAAGGAAGCTGGAAATGGCCAAATTGCAGCGGGAACTGGTTAACAGCATTGGTGATGCACGAGTGAGGATGGATGAATTGGAAGAGGCAGTACATCACGCATTGCACGGACAAGTGAGTGTGACGTTGATGTCACCAGAAAAGTTCAGACGGAGTCTGAAGCAGGCAGAGGGAGAGTTTCCAGAGGGGTAGAGCACTTAGTGCTGATAATTGAAGCGAGTATCTCACTTTTTATCATATGTCTAGGATTAAGGTAACAACGGATCTAGTTAAGATGTGTACAGAGATTACATTTCCACTAACTAGTGTGGGGAGACAGTATCACTGTTACACAGTGCATCCTTATCCGGTCAGATGGGAGCACATGGGGAAGGGCGTACAGTTCAGGACACAGGAGGTTTTATCAGATTCTAAGGAGGGGGATTCTCATGCTACTATGTCGAGTTTAGAGTTGAGTAGATGTCTAACGGAGTCAGTTTCTATTTGCCGATCATGGGTTGTTTTCACGGGCAAAGTGTCGTGTGAGATCCAGTTATTTAGGACAGAAGCAGAAGCTTCGGAGTGTTGGAGAAAAATAGTGAAGCCTACGACACATTTTCACCAAGTTGGGAGGCATTGGTTGTACTCAGTATGCGCTACAGAGAGGATATCAGCAAAGTGTTATGACAATGGGAATTGGACAGCAACCACTGAATTACAGGGCAGTGGTTTGCTAATCAATGGGACAAATTGTGAAATAGTAGGGGATCGTTTCAGCTTACCAGCGACAGTCACGGGAGTGGCTCTGAGCACTATGGGACTAAACATCTGAGGTCATCAGTCCCCTAGAACTTAGAACTACTTAAGCCTAACTAACCTACTGACATCACACAACACCCAGGCATCACGAGGCAGAGAAAATCCCTGACCCCACCAGGAATCGAACCCGGGAATCCGGACGAACAGCCACGGGAGACACCAAGGATACAGATACTGATCTGACGTTGTACTGGCCAGATGCGCCATTCTGCATCGCTCCAGGAGAAAATTTGACATATATTAACAACACCTTAGATGCTACGCTATTGGAAACGATAGATAAACTAGTAGATTAGGAGAAAGGTCAAATTTCAATGCAGCAATTATTAAGGCATGTGGAGGAGTACGATACCAGGCGGAAAAGTAGCATAGAGACCATTGGTATTTCAACCAGTACTATTACCGTGTTGATTGTATTTATCGATGTGGTATATGTCTTATTAAAACGGAGGATTCAGCATGTTAATGTAAGACCGCTCCATGAGATTCCTGTAGAATGGATTACCAGTAGGCCATAAGTCAGTGCAACCTGGATGTATATAGGGAGGAAGTAGAATATAGGATAGAACTAGAGTTAACGTATAGTGTAAATTAGAGGGCGAAATTCATTTTAGGAGAAGGCAGTGTTGCGACCACATGTAGTAAGCGTTGCTTCACACAGTGGAGAATGGCAAAACATAGGCACGCCGGCGACTGAGGCATTGCGAAGTAGGCAAGCACAGATAGCCTTGCTGACAGCAGCAGTCTACCAACAGACAGACGCAAGGATGCACACAGACCGAGCGCCGAGCGAAGCCTGGAGAGTACTGAGTAAGGGGAAGTGAGGCCAGCACGCTAAGTTACGCTGCAATATACTGTGGGAGTAATAACAAAAAGCTATCACCGAGGGTAAAAAATGTCCTCCTGCCGGATATAAATAGTGGATCACAGGCAGCAACAGGCAGAAGCCATTAGAAAGCAGTTCGGATGTGAGGACAGACGTGATCCGTGTCCGAATGTTCGATCTTCGTAGGTGACGATTCCGGAAGTCTGTTCCAGGTCGCAGGAGTCATCCGTTCGCCCTCAGATGTCAACTTCAGCTCTGGAGGTCGGCGCTAGTTCGGTCGGCACCATGGCTGACTAACTACAGCGAGAACTTCCAGGGGGACCGGCCTAGCGCGGTCTCGGACACAGGCGCCGCCGGGGACTGACGCCCGGACTTCACGGCAACCCGGCCCCACGGCGTGTGGTCCATCCATGACGGGACCTAGCGGACATACCGACTGACGGCTTCCCAGCCACCGGTGCAGAAGGCGTCGGCAGCTGACCTCACGGCGACGTGGCTCCGTGGGCGTGCCCACACGGGGGGCGCCGGGCGGCGACGAGTTCATCTCAACCACAGGGCATCCTGGCTTCAGCGGAGCACTGGGGGCCTGGGGCTCCTGAGTGCGATCAGCGGCGTGCGTTGCGCGCATTGTCGGAGAATCTACACAGCAGCAGCCAGGCAGAGGGATCCGCAGGGCTGGGCAACGACGGCGAGGGAGAAATTGTAAAGGAAGTTCATTAAATAATCGTAAAACTCCACGCCGTCTGCCTTTGGGGCAGCCACTGTGTCTGCTGCTAATAAGTGGTGCAGAAGCAGTAACACCTACAACCAACTGTACCTTTCGTTTTAAATCCAATTTTTATTTTCGTTTTTCTGAAAACCTGCCCAATTCTGTCGGAAAATGCACCATTGTACAACATAGCAACAAATTTCTTGCCTTCTGGTTCTATTGCCTCCTTCTTGTCACATATTTTTTATGTTAGTTTATAATAAAGTTTCATTTCATCACAATCCTTATATCCGTTTGCCTTAGCTACTTGCCTAATCACACTTAATTCTTCATTAGGGGTGAATGGCAGTTTTAGCATCCTGTTGATCATAGCTCTGAATTATGCCTATTTATGCTTCTTGGGGGTGACAGGATTTGACATTTATAACCGTGTCAGTAGCCGTCGTCTTCCTAAATATGCTGATCTTATGCCTTCCATCCCTTTTAGTTAACCGAAGATCCAAAAAACTTATACTTCCTTCTTCTTCCAGTTCCACTGTGAATTTAAATTTTTCGTTTACCTCGCGTGTTTCACTTTCGTCACCTTTGTACAGTAGTATGATGTGGTCTACGTAACGCCTGTCATAGACAATTTTTTCGCAGACGTCAGGATTTTGTTCAAAAACGTTATTTTCTAGCTCATGGAAGAGATAAGATTAGCATATTTAGGAAGAAGACAGACACTGAGTAGCCAACGCAAACGGATATAAGGACCGTGATGTAATGAACCTTTATTAGAAACTAAAATCAGAAATATGTGACAAGAATGAGACAATAGAACCAGAGGGCAAGAAGTTTGTTGCTAGGTCGTACAATGGTGCATTTGCCGAGAGAATTGCACAGGTTTCCAGAGAAACGAAAATAGAAATTGTATTTCAACCTGTAAGTAGGCTGTTTAGGTTTTCTTATTGGTAACGCCGCTTAGCGCTCGCTATGAAAAATCACTGGCTGTGCTGTGCGCAGTCTGTGTTTAGTTTGCATTGTTGTCTGCCATTGTAGTGTCGGGCAACGGCAGCTGGATGCTAACAGCGCGTAGCGTTGGGCAGTTGGAGGCGAGCCGCCAGCAGTGGTGGATGTGAGGAGAGAAATGGCAGAGTTTTGTAATTTGTAAGAGTGGATGTCATGAACTACCATATATATTTTGACTATTAAGGTTTATACACTGTTTGTTCTCTATTAAAATCTTTCATTTGCTAAGTATGCCTGTCAGTAGTTAGTGCCTTCAGTAGTTAGAATATTTTATTTAGCTGGCAGTAGTGGTGCTCGCTGTATTGCAGTAGCTTGAGTAACTAAGATTTTTGTGAGGTAAGTGATTTGTGAAACGTATAGGTTAATGTTAGTCAGGGCCATTCTTTCGTAGGGATTTTTGAAAGTCAGATTGCGTTGCGCTAAAAACTATTGTGTGTCAGTTTAAGCACAGTCGTGTATAAATTGTTCTAAGGGGACGTTTCAAAACGAAAGGAACAGTCGATTGTAGGTTACGCCACAAAGTTGACAACAACAGCAATAAATATTTGGAATGTGGTGTTTATAAGATCAGCTACTGTGACAGGTTTTTATCGGTCAGACAGGAAGGAATTTCAAGGGTCGTTTTAGAGAACATACGTATAACCAAAACAAGAGCGCTTTCGGTACACCTTTGGACAGGAAACATAGAAAATAATATGAAAGTGTTGCATAGGACGTCAAAGGGACAGTTACTGAACATACTCGAAGAAATGGAGATTTATGTGAACAGAAAACGGCAATCGGAATTACTCTGAGTTTAACCTAAAGGCTTATTCTGATATATTCAGCGACCTACTAGTTTGAGCATCGTTGTGCTCTCCAGCGGATTGGCGTGCAGTCGCGTGCGCCGGCCGCCGCCGCCGAGGAGGCTACGCCTTCCTCCACAAGCTCCGCCGCAGGAAAACAAGGACGTCATACAGAGAAGCCACGACGTGCCGCCATTCAGACCACACTCCGCATGTATTATCGACTATCGAGTTTTTAACATTTAATTAATAGTCACTGCTTCGTTAATTACATTACAATTGCGTTTGTGGTGACTGATCTATTAGGCTGGAATACTTTATTTTATAGCTGTTTTTAATCTTATACTTCTTCTACTGGCTTTTATGCAATTGTATGTTTTTCCGTGCCAGGCTAGGAGTTTCACATTATTAGTATTTGTTCTTTTTGTGTAGATTTTAATTATGGATCTAATTCCACGTATAGTATGTCAGTATATGTTTCATTGTCAGACGCTCGTTTTACCATGGGAAGTAATTTTAATTAAGGGCTACGCATATTGCATTATAACAATTTTATTTGCGATACTGGTTAATCGTGTATCCTAACTATAGTGCCATCTGCTGGCATCAACATCCTTCTATAAATACCAAACGCAATCTGATTATCACCAGCACTTACCATGTACCTACATGTTTAGCTTGACATTGATACTAAAAATGGTTCGAATGGCTCTGAGCACTATGGGACATAACTTATGAGGTCATCAGTCCCCTAGAACTTAGAACTACTTAAAACCTAACTAAACTATGGACATCACTCACATCCATGCCCGAGGCAGAATTCGAACCTGCGACCGTAGCGGTTGCGCAGTTCCAGACTGTAGCGCCTAGAACCGCTTGGCCACCCCGGCCGGCCATTGATACTACATCAGAATATTTTATGGTATGTATGGCTGGTGTACATGGCTGTTAATCGTGTAAACACATTTTATCTTTCTTATGTAGCACCAGGACTTGTATAGTTTTAGCGTCAGCAAATTGAACTTAGTTGGTTACACCGTCATTTGATTGTAACCGATCTGAAGACGGCAGTAGCCGAAACCGGTTATAGTGAAGTGTAAAAATTTGTGTGATCAAGACGGACCTGTAAAATAAAGTGCCAAACCTACTAAGGTTTGTGAATGGATTTTAATATACACTTATTTACCAAAGCTGTAGTTAATTACTATTATATTTATGTCATTTTATGTCTAAACATCTACTCCACACTTACATCATGCATTACTAAGTCTGTTCTTTATTTCACCAGTTCATGGCAGTCAAAGTTCGACAATGGTTCAGCTGTAATATGGTAAAGGAGCATCAGCAGCCTATACTGAATCGTGGAACGTACATTAAATTTGAACGGATATTCCATATTTGCCAAAGCTTTTTCCGCCAGGGAACTAACAATAACTGCTACGTATGTGTAGCGGACTAAGATGATTTGAATACCTCAACGACCATTTCCCATGCCATCCCATTTTATGAACTTGAAGTTCCACCACAACTTTTACAACTACTGAAAACTATTACGGTTAAATTATGCAACAAAGACTGTACAAAATATCGTTTAATTTTCGCTTACAAATGTTCAGTAATCACAGCTTTCGAAAGTACGGCTCACTGACCAATGCAAGAGTCACTTATATTCTGCCGTAGCCTTAATTAGCAGTGAGCTGTAACAAATTTACTGAAGATCGCACTATCGTTATTTCTAATATTTCTGGAAATGTTAATATTCGTCTAACGCACATTATGAGGCATTTCTGAAAGTTAGTCACTGTGAACAGAAATAGGAAAACTTGTTAAGATGAGTAGATGCCGGTACTTCATTGTGGAGGACTGTTCCCTTTCCGTAAACGCATTATTGTCAGTACCAAGACTGAGTCAAATACTTTCTCAATGGCCATCGTAATAATATTCTTCGTGTTACTTGCACTAAACATTAAATGAAGACTGTTGTCCGAGTACTCTTGCTTGGTGGGTTAAAGCTGTTCTTCAATGGCATAACCTATTTTTGCAGAGCAGTTAATGAACGCAATGGTTCCTTCTGCACCGTAAGTTCTTTCCGATGCTCTGCCGGGAAGAGGCTACTTGGAAGAGTACACATAGGACTCTAAACCTAACTTGTAAAGCAAATATTGCGCGTTGCTTACCAGAAGCAGAGGCAGCATTAGCAGCAATTTGAAGTTCTAACTGCCACCTTCAAACAAAATGGTTAATACCTACTAACGCTGCAGAATGGAATGGACCTGGTGAAACTCTGTTTTCTTAATCAGGTTTGAAAAACTCTTCTGCATTTGTTGCTGAGTCAATATTCCATAATAATCTTCATCATCGCTTGGCAGCTTGTTACATTGTAATTAGGAGTAGTAAGTTCAGCTATCTAATCGGAAACGGGTTTCCTCCCTGGCGCACAATGATTCTTTTGCTCTCGGTGTGTGTGAGTTGTGTGTTAAGTGTATACGAGATGTGGTTATAAAATAACGGGACTGATGCTATCGCAAAGTAAATACGCATGCGCCAAAAATGAACGACCAATAGCTGTGTAGCGTGAAACCTTCTCTCTCGAATGAGGCATCTCTGGTGTCTGTAAGTAAAGCACTCTGGCTGTGGTCTTCGTTTACGTAAGACCTTTTATTTTGTTTTGCCGGGAAAATGATGAGAGTAATAACATAACAACGAATTGTCGTGAAGTTTCACATGAAACTTGAGAAAACTGCCTTTGAAAACTAGGATATGCTGTAGACTGCTTTATCACCTACGCGAGTTTTGGAGTGGTTCAAGCCTTTCCAAAATGGTCGAGAAAAACTCTAAAGATGACTGACGCCTGGGTCGCCCTTCAACAGAACGAAACGGATGAAAATGTCGAAAAAGTTTGTAGTACGATTCGATCTGACCGTCGGTTGAGTATTAGATCGATTGCCGAAACAGTAGGAATTGACAAAGAATGTGTAAGGTAAATTTTACACAACCAAATTAACATAAGAAAAGTGTGTGCGAAACTGGTTCCAAAAATTCTCACTATCGAACAAAATAAGCTCGTGAAAATGTTTGTGCTAACACTTTGAATGCCTTTTATTGAAAATGACCATTATTTCTTGGAATCTTCGTTTTTCGCGTATGATCCAGCAAATCAAGATTCAAAACAATCGTAGCTGTTTTTTTTTTATATTCATGGAATTGTGTACTTTCACTGGGTTTCTAAATGTCAAAACTTTAATCAACATCATTACCTTGAGGCCCTCCCTCGATCAATTCCGTGAAAAAGATGGCCCGAATTCTGGAATTGTGGGTTCTGCATCAAGACAACGCACCAACTCATATTACATTGTCTGTTAAAAGCGCTCTAACGAAGTACAGCATCCCAGTGTTATCTCACCTTCTTATTCGCCTGACCTAGCACATGTGACTCTTATCTGTTATCCAAGGTCAATCTACATTAAAGGGAACAAGATTTCAGCCAGTTGACGCATTGAAAGAAAAATTGGCACGCGTCATCTAGAAGATAACAGAGTACCAGAGGAAGACTTCATGTACTGTTTCCATCAGTAGAAAATTCGCCTGGAGCGTTATAGGGATAGAGGAGGGGATTATACTGAGGGTGACAATAGCTAAGTGTGTATGTTTTGAAATAAAATTTTTACAGCAATAGTCCCGTTATTTTGTAATCCCACTTCGAATGTGGAGTGTGGATGACTGTAACATATGTGTTTATAGTGCGGTATCATGTTTGTATTGTGCGGCTGCAAGAGAAGTAGAGAATAAAACTTGGTGCTGGCATAGAGTCTTCTACTCTTAAATATCACTAAGAAGGTCGACAGGTTTAACTTTCCCTCCCGACGGATGAATTACAATCAACAGTGTCACATGTCCTCACTTCATGAGAACTGCGGAGACGCTGGATTTTAAATGAGCACATTGGTGCAAAGTCTGTTGATCAGGAGTTCTACAACACATCTCTCCTCCCCTTGTCGGACAAATACTGGCGGTGAAAATTTCTTCCACCAAAAGGATACGAACCGGTTATCTCCGAGCCGAGCGCCATCCCACAGGCGTGGCGTGTTAGCGACCTCGGTTACGCAGGTGGTCAGACGTGACAAAAACGCTGATATCTAATTACTTAAAGAGCAGTACGCCGCTTTACGAAGTCCGTTAACTTACGCATCAACTATGCACTAAAAGTTCCGTTCTGTTTTAGAGCTACGTCGAGGGTTGAGCTCAAATCTTTTGAATTAGATTCCAGCGACATGGGAGTGCGATAGGATTTCCAACGTGAAAAAACTTGGGAAAGGATTTACAGTTTGCATTTACCTAACAAACTATGAAGGCCCCCCCTGAAAACCTAGTTCAGAACCGGCTATTAGGGTTTTTTTTAATTTATATCTGGGAGAATATGTCATAGACAGACATGTGAATGACTAGGTACATGTGTATCTCGTAATGCATGTTAATACAGTATACACGACAGAAGTACTTCTGTTGAAGTTTTTTCCCAGATTTCATTACCTACCCATACAAAAAGGGCACACTGCAGCAGAATATGGTTCTTGTATGTCAAATTCCAGTGAACTGGGAACGACCAAAGGGGTTCTCAGCTGGAAATAGTGCCTAGAGTTGGCAGTTGCAATCTGGTCCGAGTGTGAAATATCAGTTCCATCATTTGTCTTACAACTAAGAGAAACCCCTCGAAAACATTAATCACAACATGGGAGTGCTGTATTTTTTTATTTTGTTTCAGGCGAAATACGCCCCAGACAAAAGTATGAACGGCTATTGCAATTGCAACTGAGTAGGAGTAAAAAAGTAAAGGCGATTACTTGCTCAGCATACGTTGCTGTGTACCTCACCAGGTACCGCCAATAGTTTTTCTTATCAGTTTGAAATGAAATATTGGACTATGAAAAATTCGTGGTTGGTTGGTTGATTTGGGTGAGCGGACAAAACAGCGAGGTCGTCGGCTCCATCGGATTGGGGAAGAATGGGGAAGGAAGTCAACCATGCCCTTTCAGAGGCCCTTTCCCGGCATTTGCTGAAGGGATTTAGGGAAATCATGGAAAACCTAAATCAGGATGGCCGGATGCGGCTTTGAACCGTTGTCCTCCCGAATGCGAGTCCAATGTGTTAACCACTACGAGGAATTTATGCTTCTGTTGACAGCACACCAATGGTAACATTACTTTGGGTTTCGCGTAATAGTGAAAACAGCTTACCGTCATCTTCCGATTTTTTTAGAATTTTGTGACAGCGTTGTTGGATTCTAAACAGAATTAATAAATTATATTTTCTTAAGCAGGTAATTTGATATCTAATAATTATGCGACTAACCAAGAAGTTTTACAAGCAGCTTGGGAAATTTACATTATAAAGTCTCGGATCAATTTAGCAGATGTTGGTAATCAAACAGAACCCATTATCAATGCAATAAGACACAGTACAAGTTACACATATGTGAAGATCGGCATTTATTCCATGATTTTTATGTGAGGAAGCCACTCACAAAATGTGTAAAGGTGTTTCTGATGTGCCCTGTGTACTGCACTAACTGAGCAAACACAGGTTTCACCACAGGCCTTGATAATGAGAAACATTGCCTCTGTGTTTTATTTCTGCCATCCTGTATGTTGTGAAAGGTGCATAGTTTAGACATTGCAATATTCAGCCTTCTGTGAGAGCCAATGGATTGAAATGTGTTAATGTCGGTTTAGCACCTGACACAGACCTTGAATCACGGTGGGAACAAAGTGTATTGCTGTAGTCATACACTGCATGGATGTGTTACAGCTGAAAAAGCAATGTATTAAACAGCTTATGAAATAACAATATAGGGACCTTCTCTTGTGATTGATAGTAAGTTGGATATGGTCTTCCTATAGTTCAGTCGACAAAACTTTACACAGGACTGTGTGAGCGACTTCGACCACTGATAACATGCTGCAATGCAGAGGTGTGTGTATATGTAACTTTCTCGATGTCAACACACAGACAGTATTTGTTTTTTTATTCGATATATCGGAAGAGAGAGACGTGGTAAAAGCTTCTAGGTGGTTCAACTACAAGGAGTAGTACAGATGGTTAAAGTCTGGATGCACATGTACTCTCAAAACTACACTGATTTTGCTCATAAAACTAATACAGACTGGCTGCATCTATTCTCATAGAAGCATGACTGTTCTTCCTATTATCGTCACAACTGCATGTTTAAAAATACACTGAAGATCCAAAGAAATTGTTACACTTGCCTAATATTGTGTAGAGTCCCCGCGAACACACAGAAGTGCCGCAGCATGACGTGGCATGGACCCGACTAACGCTTGAGGCAGCGCTGGAGGGACTTACCGTGAATCCTGCAGGGCTGTTCATAAATCCATAAGAGTACAAGGGGATGGAGATCTCTTCTGAACAGCACATTGCAAGGCATCCCAGTTATGCTCAATATTGTTCATATCTGGGGAGTTTGGCGGTCAGTGGAAGTGTTTAAACTCAGAAAAGTGTTCCTGGAGCCACTCTGTAGCAATTCTGCACATGTGGGGTGTAGCATGGTCCTGCTGGAATTGCCCAAGTCCGTCGAATTGCACAATGGATATGAAAGGAAACAGGTGATCAGACAGGATGCTTACGTACATGTCACCTGGCAGAGTCGATCTAGATGTAACAGGGGTCCCATATCACTTCAACTGCACACACCCCACACCATTACAGAGCCTCCACCAGCTTGAACAGTTCCCCGATGATTTGCAGGGTCCATGGGTTCATGGGGTGGTCTCCATATCCGTACACATCCATCTGCTCCATACAATTTGAAACGTGACTCGTCCAACCAGGCAACATGTTTCCAGTCATTAACAGTCCAATGTCAGTGTTGATGAGCACAGGTGAGGCGTCTAACTTTGTGTCATGCATTTATCAAGGGTGCATTAGTGGGACTTTGGCTCCGGAAACCCATATCGATGATGTTTCGTTGAATAGTTCACACACTAACATTTGTTGATGGCCCAGCATTGAAATCTGCAGCAATTTGCGGAAGGGTTGCACTTCCGTCAAATTGAACTATTCTCTTCAGTCGTCATTGGTCTCATTCTTGAAGGATCTTTTTCCGGTCACAGCGATGTCGGGAATTTCATGTTTTACCGAATTCCTAATATTCACGGTACACTTGTGAAATGGTCGTACGGGAAAATCCGCACTTCATCGGTACCTCAGAGGTGTTGTGTCCGATCTCTCATGCGCTGACTGTAACACCACATTCAAGCTCACTTAAATCTTGCTAACCTGCCAGTGTAGCAGCAGTAGCCGATCGACAACTGTGCCAGTCTTGTTGTCTTATACTAGGCGTTGCGACCGCAGCGCCCTATTCTGCCTGTTTACATATCTCTGTATTTGAATGCACGTGCCTACACCTGTTTCTTTGGCGCTTCAGTGTAGATGTTACCACAGGTCCTGCGCTACTTCATGTATCATTACCTATAATGATAAATGAGATACCACTTGAATTATAGATCATTGTGGAATCTAAACATTTCATTATTTTCATCATGGCGCCGGCCAGTGTGGTGGAGCGGTTCTAGGCGCTCCAGTCCGGAGCCGCGCGACCGCTACGGTCGCAGGTTCGAATCCTGCTTCGGGCATGGATGTGTGTGATGTCCTTATGTTAGTTAGGTTTAAGTAGTTCTAAGATTTAGGGGACTGATGACCTCAGATGTTAAGTCCCATAGTGCCCAGAGCCATTTTTTTCATCATGGCAGCGACAACAGCAACCGTTACGAAATTGTTTCGAATGAAAAACAGCCCACATTTGCACCAAATTATGTTGATTTTAAACATAATTATGTTTATTTTAAACATAAATTAGTGCAACTGTGGGCTGTTTTTCATTAGAGACAAAATCTAGATATGATAGTGTTGTTCCCAAAATGTGAGTAGATTGCATCAAACAGGCCATGATGATCAAATTGCTTACAAAACTAGAATGCAAGAATCTGCTGCTATTGGAAATGATGGTCTGCTGGATGACAGAAACTTTACAGGCAGGACAGTAAGGGGAGTTACGGAGCCAAAATGTCAAATGAAAGCCCGCAGATAGTTTTTGCTTATGATGTATATGAAGAGATAAGTAGTTACGTCTTGCAGGAGGTTGTATTACAAGACAGGCCATCACGCTTTGATCCATAAACGCCAGTGTGATATAGCACTGCATTGGTAAAATGGGACCTGCCATAGTATATAAAACAGCAATGTCCTCTTGACTTTGTTGTCAAAGATAAAATGATTGTGGTTTTTTCGACATGTGAGGAAATGGCGTGAAAGGCTGCATTCTCAAATGTTATTTCAAATGTCTGAAGTATTTTTAATATACACGTGCATGACAGTTTATTTACAGACACTGATTTGAACATGGAGGGACATCCTGAAACCATGTAAGTTGTCCATCAAGCTGAAAGTAATCGCTTAACATAGACGTTTATTTTTCTTCGCAGTTTTTCTTTACTCCAATGATTGTTTTGAAACAATTACGACATTCTGCAGTGATCGGTAGTTTTTGCAGCACAATAGTGGAAGCTTGTTTTTCGATTATACGCAGGGCGGACGTGTATAGGGTGTGAGCGGCCCGACCACAGCAGTTTGATCATCTGTAATCGGCGGCACTGCTGCAGTTTTTTTCACTTCATTGGATGTCGAAAATAACTGGAGGTGGGAGGGAGAGAGGGAGATGCGAATTGTATCCTGCAGTCGAACATAAGAACTATACCGATTTTGCTCTTCAAACTAAAAGACGATGGACTGCGCCTATTTTCGTGGAAAGAGGGCATTTATTCTCGTCACAGTTGTGTTTTCTTTTTTTTAATAGATGCGTTGACATTAATACAATTGTTACAGTGAAGTGTTTTCCTAGCAGGCCGGGTGCGGGCAGTAACCGCGCGCGCTTGTCCACCAGCAGGAGGGTGGTAAGCAGCAGTTGAGCAAAGACTCTGCTCCCAGACCCAGATACAGAGGCAGTGCAGCGGTCGGCAGAGGCATTGACAGTTGCCTGTTCTCCAAGCAGCGAACATTTGAAAAAGTGATTTGGAGAGTTCTCCGGAACTTCATTGTTGTTCCAGGGGGGTCCAGTCTTTCCAAGAAATACGATTAACAAATTGCATGAAACACCCTGTTCTTATCTTTTGTCTGTCTGTGACCGATTTCCGCAGACTGGAGACAGTATATCAACGTCTCCAGACGGATCTCTTCGTGGACCATCAGTGACGAGACATAACAGGCCTCTCTCCCTATCCCTAGGTTGAGGGGTGGTAGGGAGGAGGGTAAGACTGCCTTTAAGATGGTTAATTTGTGACCGCCCACTGTGGAGGACACAGCTGCAGCTGCCGCCCCTCTCTTCTGATGCAATCTTCTGGTTCAAATGGTTCTGAGCACTATGCGACTTAACTTCAGTCCCCTAGAACTTAGAACTACTTAAACCTAACTAACCTAAGGACATCATACACATCCATGCCCGAGGCAGGATTAAAACCTGCGACCGTATCGGTCGTGCGGTTCCAGACTGTAGCGCCTAGAACCGCTCGGTCACTCCGGAAGGCGCCATCTTCTGGGGTCGGTTTTTGAGGGCAGTTGTGTTATTACGATGATTTTTCTCAGTCCCCAGTACATATGTTGCATTTTACCCGTTGTTTACAAGTGAGGATTCTTTTTTTTTTTCACGACGATTTCGAGTTGTAATTAGAACAATGAAGCATTTTCCGTCAGCTATGGTAGCGTGTATTGGCCAACCTGAATTTCAAGGACCTGGGTTGTAGGGTGACTGTCGATTAATGCAGCAAGAGGCTTCTGTAGCGAACTCTGACGTCAAACAGCGATAGACACAGCCCTCAGCAGTTCTGGGAACGAGGCTGTAAAACGCTCCTTCTCCTTCCACACCATGAGCGACGCAAGCTGTCTTCACAAAAGCAACTAGACTAGCAACCGAGACTGGCTTCTGAACCTAGGCAGCAAGTGTAACGTGAGTCACGATTTGTAGCTGGTTGCACCCAGTGCGCACTGCTGCTAGCAGCGTCTCTGCCTCATATCGGATGTGACCCCTAGCAAGCAAATGGAGTCGATCCTGGCCCTCTTTCTGAATCAACCCACTATTTCCCTAAGGAGCTCCATCACCGGCTTGGCGCTGAAGCTCCCACTGATAAACAATTTCACCCTCTGCACTTTCAGGAAGATGGACCCTAGCGTCAATAGAAAAGTCGTCCCGCACTGGCTCAGACATACTTTCAGCTGGGGGCAATATGTCAGACAGGCTTTTGAAGCGATCGTTGAAAAGCTTATTTATTCCAAGAATCGTGCAAAGAATTTCAACAATGTACAGCGTACACTTCACTGTTGACAGCTGTCTGATTTGACTGCGACTGAAAAAGGAGAAAAATAGGTTTCGTGCTGTAATTAATTATTTTTATTTGAAGGGACTGCTGCACAAATCAAAACAGAGTTGGATTAAGTTCACGTGGACCTGCATCATCATTGAAGATCATTTTCTTTTCGATTTATACCTTTAAACAAGATCAGACAAGCACCGAAGACGAAGCAATCTCTGGCTGTCCGATTGAGGCCACCAGAAAGGAAATCACTGACTATATCGATGATATGTTTATTCAAGACCTCCGAATAAAAATGCGCGAGATTGGCGAGACTCTATGCACGTAAAATGAGCGAATGCGTAATATCCTGCGTGGAGCACTGGCTGTGAAGATGCTATGTGCGAAGTGGGTGCCGCGATTGCTGACAGTCGACAAAAAGCGCATCGGGCACAACGTTTCAATAAAATGTCTGACGATGTTTAATCGCAATCCACAAGACTCTTTTCCACAGATTTGTGACTGTTGATGAAACCAGATTCCATCATTACTCACCATATCAAGACACGGCCAAAACAATGGACAAAGGCTGCTGAAAATGCACTGAAGAAGGTAAAGATCATTTTGGCATCTGGTAAGGTGATGTCCACGATTTGCGGGTGCCCAACGAATAATCCTCACAGATTACTGGGAACAGGTCAGAACCAATATTGGACCCTGTTATGCTTCGTTGTTGGATAATTTGAAATTTGCGTTGGCTGAAAAAACACCAAAGTTGGCATGCAATAAAATGCTCTTTCATCGGGATAATGTCCCATCCAAATCACCAGCGATAACAATGATGAATGTGTATGAATTGGGCTATGAATTCGTTCCTCATCCACCCTATTCATCAGACGTAGCCCCAAGTGAATTCTCTCTGTTCCCTAACTTGAAACTTTCGCATGCTGGGAATAAAATTTCATCAAATGAGGAAGTGACAATTGCAGTCAACGAGCATTTTGCAGAGTTTGACAGCATCGATTTTTCTGATGGCATCAAAAAGCTAGATGATCGGTAGTCCAAGTGTATATCCCTCAATGGAGACTTTGAGGAAGAAGTAAGGTGAATTATTTACGAAAAAAAAATATTTTCTTACTTTTTTACCAGACTTCAAACCACCCTCGTACGAGCACAGCGGCCAATTCCCCCTATATCCGTACACAATATGACCAGTCCTTCTCAATTTACGTCTACAACACGAGTAATACAACACTAACCCATCCATCTGCTTGGTGCAATCCACGCTGTGCTGCTACACTTCTTTTGGTTTTTACTATTCTCCTAAGTGAGCTAAAGTTTACTCATAAACTTCGAATAAATTAGTACACACTAGTCAACACAGTTGGATACAAAAATATAATTCACTTCCCCGCAAAGCATATAAGAACAAAAATTAAACTAAATCCTGTTTGCGACTGGGCTCTGTAGCTGTGGCTACGAATGTGTTGTGCACTTTAAAATTTTATGAATTGTTCAACATCCAAACTAAACTGTTAACCAAACCAAACTGTTAAGTCGGATATATTAGTGTGTTGTAGAGTATCAGGCGTATCTATTAATTGTCAAATTTTCTGTTACAGCATTTTTAACACTTTCTCTTTGAGTTCCTTCTTTCTTTAATGCCATTTTTAAGTACTGGCAAATGGTAAACTTTTAATGTTTGTTTGTTTGTGTGTTTTTCACAAAGAATGTATTAGAAAATCTTTTACTTCACAATTTATAAAAATTAACCTTTGAGACACATTTGTTTCACCTAACTTCACACTGGGCACTAAAGTCCTCGCTCAAAGAATTCTATTAGCACCTTAATCATCATGCCTCACGAGGTGATGTTCATTTGGTGTTGTACTAAAAGATAGGCAAAAAGCCACAAGGTCGACGCTACCGACTTATCCCCCAAAACTGGAACAATGCATACCGTAAGAGAACATACAACATATTCATTGACCACCATAGCAGAATACTGTCGAAAGATTTTTCACAAAACCCAAAAATATTCTGGTCGTATGTAAAGGCTTTTAGTGATACCAAAGTTAGCGTCCAGGCACTCAAGATGAGGCAGGAAATGAAATTGAGGGTACCAAAGCAAAAGCAGATCTCCGTTTTCAAATGTTCCTTTACAAAGGAAAACCAAAGAGTACTGCCCCAATTTAATTCTCGTACAAATGAAAATATGGATGAGCTATTTATTAGTGTCAGTGGCACTGAGAAACGATTGAAATCGTTAAAACTGAACCAAGCGCCACGGCCCGACGCTATCTCTATCAGATTCTATACTGAATTTCACGCAGAGTTATCTCCTCTTAATTATAATCTGTTGTAGATCTGGCAAATAAAAAACAGTACCCAGCAGTTGGAACAAAGCACATGTCATACCTCTCTACACGAAGGATAGCAGAAGTGATTAACGAAACTACGGTCCAGTATGGTTGACATCCATTTGTTGTAGAATATTAGAATATATTCTGAGCTCAAACGCAATGACCTCCTTCTCACCAACCAGTACTGATTTCAAAAACATCGATCATATGAAATTCAACCCGCACTTTTCTCATTTGACATACTGAAAGCTTTGGACCAAGGTTCCTTAAGCACCGAACTCCGTACCAGACATACACCTGTTATCAAAGTTACAGTGGTATGGTGTCTTAAGAGAACTTTGTGATTGGACTGAGGATTTTTTGACAGGGAGAACGCAGCACGTTATCTTGGAAGGACAACCATGAACAGATGTAGAAGTAAGTTCAAATTTGGCCCAGAGAAGTGTGTTGGGACCCTTGCTGTTCATTTCATATACTAACGACCTTGCAGACAATATTAATAGTGACCTCAGACTTTTCGCAGATGGTGGGGTTCTCTACAATGAGGTAACGCCTGAAAGAAGCTGCAAAAATATTTAGTCAGATCTTGATAAGATTTTAATATGTCACAGAGATTGTAAATTTGATTATAATGTTAAGAAACGTGAAACTGTTCGCTTCAAAAAACGAAAATACTATACTATACTGTACTATCAGTAAGTCACAGCTGGAATCGATCAGCTCCCACATATACTTGGATCTAACAATTTTCAGGGATACAAAATGGCACGATCACAGAGTCTCAGTCGTAGACAAACAAGGTGGTAGTCTGTGGTACATTGGTAGTATACTTGGGAAAGGTAATCAATCCGCAAAACAGATCGTATGCAAAACACTCGTGCAATGCATCCTAGAATATTGCTCAAGTGTGCAGTAACCATACCGCTGGCCGGAGTGGCCGAGCGGTTCTAGGCGCTACAGTCTGGAACCGCGCGACGGCTACGGTCGCAGGTTCGAATCCTGGCTCGGGCTTGGATGTGTGTGCTGTCCTTAGGTTAGTTAGGTTTAAGTAGTTCTAAGTTGCAGGAGACTGATGACCACAGCAGTTAAGTCCCATAGTGCGCAGAGGGAGAGTAACCATACCAAACAAACACCGTATACTGAAAGAATACAAATAAAGTCTGCAGGTATGGTCATTGGCTCGTTCGACCCATTGGAGAGAGTCACGAAAATGCTGAAAGAATTGGACTGGCAGTCGCTTGAAGACAGGCGCGAAGTATCCCGTAAAAAAAGCAACTTAGAAAGTTTCTAGAACCAACTTCAAGCGATGAATCCAGGAATATATTACAAGTCTCTTCGTATCGCTTCCATAGGAGCAAGATTAGACTAATTACAGCTTGAGCAGACATATATATGCAAACTACAGTCGGTTGCGTTGTGATTCTACGATGAAGTACATTCGCCGAAGTGTACAAAAGAATGGTAGTGATTGTTGTTGTTGTTGTCTTCAGTCCTGAGACTGGTTTGATACAGCTCTCCATGCTACTCTATCCTGTGCAAGCTTCTTCATCTCCGAGTACCTACTGCAACCTACATCCTTCTGAATCTGCTTAGTGTATTCATCTCTTGATCTCCCTCTACGAATTTTACCCTCCACGCTGCTCTCCAATGCTAAATTTGTGATCCCTTGATGCCTCAAAACATGCCCTACCAACCGATCCCTTCTTCTAGTCAAGTTGTGCCACAAACTTCTCTTCTCCCCAATCCTATTCAATACCTCCTCATTAGTTACGTGATCTACCCATCTAATCTTCAACATTCTTCTGTAGCACCACATTTCGAAAGCTTCTATTCTCTTCTTGTCCAAACTAGTTATCGTCCATGTTTCACTTCCATACATGGCTACACTCCAAACAAATACTTTCAGAAACGACTTCCTGATACATAAATCTATATTCGATGTTAACAAATTTCTCTTCTTCAGAAACGCTTTCCTTGCCATTGCCAGTCTACATTTTATATCCTCTCTATTTCGACCATCATCAGTTATTTTACTTCCTAAATAGCGAAACTCCTTTACTACTTTAAGTGTCTCATTTCCTAATCTAATTCCCTTAGCATCACCCGATTTAATTTGACTACATTCCATTATCCTCGTTTTGCTTTTGTTGATGTTCATCTTATATCCTCCTTTCAAGACTCTGTCCATTCTGTTCAACTGCTCTTCCAAGTCCTTTGCCGTCTCTGACAGAATTATAATGTCATCGGCGAACATTTTTCTTTTGTTTCCTTTACTGCTTGCTCAATATACAGATTGAATAACATCGGGGAGAGGCTACAACCCTGTCTCACTCCTTTCCCAACTGCTGCTTCCCTTTCATGCCCCTCGACTCTTATAACTGCCATCTGGTTTCTGTACAAATTGTATATAGCCTTTCGCTCCCTGTATTTTACCCCTGCCACCTTCAGAATTTGAAAGAGAGTATTCCAGTCAACACTGTCAAAAGCTTTCTCTAAGTCTACAAATGCTAGAAACGTAGGTTTGCCTTTTCTTAATCTTTCTTCTAAGATAAGTCGTAAGGTCAGTATTGCCTCACGTGTTCCAACATTTCTATGGAATCCAAACTGATCCTCCCCGAGGTCCGCATCTACCAGTTTTTCTATTCGTCTGTAAAGAATTCGCGTTATTATTTTGCAGCTGTGACTTATTAAACTGATAGTTCGGTAATTTTCACATCTGTCAGCACCTGCTTTCTTTGGGATTGGAATTATTATATTCTTCTTGAAGTCTGAGGGTATTTCACCTGTCTCATACATCTTGCTCACCAGCTGGTAGAGTTTTGTCATGACTGGCTCTCCCGAGGCCGTCAGTAGTTCTAATGGAATGTTGTCTACTCCGGGGGCCTTGTTTCGACTCAGGTCTTTCAGTGCTCTGTCAAACTTTTCACACAGTATCTTACCTCCCATTTCGTCTTCATCTACATCATCTTCCATTTCCATAATATTGTCCTCAAGTACATAGCCCTTGTATAAACCTTCTATATACTCCTTCCACCTTTCTGCCTTCCCTTCTTTGCTTAGAACTGGGTTGCCATCTGAGCTCTTGATATTCATACACGTGGTTCTCTTCTCTCCAAAGGTCTCTTTAATTTTCCTGTAGGCAGTATCTATCTTACCCCTAGTGAGATAGCTTCTACATCCTTACATTTGTCCTCTAGCCATCCCTGCTAAGCCATTTTGCACTTCCTGTCGATCTCATTTTTGAGACATTTGTATTCCTTTTTGCCTGCTTCATTTACTGCATTTTTATATTTTCTCCTTTCATCAATTAAATTCAATATTTCTTCTGTTACCCAAGGATTTCTAGCAGCCCTCGTCTTTTTACCTACTTGATCCTCTGCTGCCTTCACTACTTTATCCCTCAGAGCTACCCATTCTTCTTCTACTGTGTTTCTTTCCCCCATTGCTGTCAATTGTTCGCTTATGCTCTCCTTGAAACTCTGTACAACCTCTGGTTCTTTCAGCTTATCCAGATCCCATGTCCTTAAATTCCCACCTTTTTGCAGTTTCTTCAGTGTTAACCTACAGGTCATAACCAACAGATTGTGGTCAGTGTCCACATCTGCCTCTGGAAATGTCCTACAATTTAAAACCTGATTCCTAAATCTCTGTCTTACCATTATATAATCTATCTGATACCTTTAGTGATGGTAGTGATATGATATCTAAAAAGTCCATACTTCAGAGCACAAGTTAACCACTAGCACCATAGCGTCTTCCAAAGTTTACTACATGTGAAAGAGGTGTGCTGAACCGTAACAGAATCTTATTAAAAGATCTCTCACGAAACCCAAATAAATCCTGGTCACATGCAAAGGTAGGCAGTGGCACCAAAGTTAAATGTGCAGTCACTGATGCATGACAGAGCTTGGTCTGGAGAAAAAGGCGTTTATTTTTACAAAACAATACTTTTTCTACTTTCAACAAAATCCCTTTGAACATTTAAGCACTTGTTCCAACGAGCTACAAGCTTTTTTATTCCTGCTGCAAAGAACTCTTTTATCTTGATGTTTGAAGCAATTTCCCACAAACTTTTTCACGTCCTCGTTGTTCCGGAACCTCTTCCCACGTAATGCCTCGTTCAGTGCACCAAACTAATGGAAATCACTAGGGGCTATTTCACGGCTATAAGAGGGATGAGGCAGTACTTCCCAGCCCATTTTGTTGATGGTTTCAAGAGTTCGTTGAGCAATATAAGAACGTGCATTGTCTTGCTGGAGAATCACACCTCCCTCTGAGATCCACGACGTCTCTCTCTCATGGCTGGCTTCACCTTGCTTAAAAGCAAATCAGAGTAGTATAGGCTGTTCATTGTATGTTGCTCTTCGAGGTAATCACAAAAAACTGGACCTTCAGCATCCCAAAACAACGTCAACATGATTTTTCCTGCTGATGGGTTTTGAATTTTTTCTTGAGAGATGAGTGGTATGCTTCCACTCCATGCTTTGTCTGTTTGATCCTGGCTCATAATAGTGAGCCCAAGTTTTATCACAAGTTAAAATTTTGTTGAGGACGTGCTCACCCTCTCTTTCATAACGTTCCTTTAGCTCTTCCTTGTGTAGCCGCGTCAACTCCTTTGGGACCGATCTTGCACATGTTTTGCGGTACTTCAGCTTGTTATAGATGATGTTATGAACTGTACCAGTACTAACTTGAATATTATCAACTATCATTTCCACAGTCACACGGTGGTCGACACTAATAATGTCATCAATTCGACTTTCAAGTGAAGGAGTTGAAACTGAAGCTGGTCGGTCAGGGCGGTGTTCGTCAGTCACTGAGTCGCGACAATTTTTGAACTGCTCTACCCACTTGTAAAAATTTGCGCGATTCATACAATCTTCACCATAAAGTTTAGACATTCTACGGTATATATTCTCTGGTTTCTCGCCTTCAGCAAGTAAAAAACGAATAACAGAACTTTATTCAACGAATGTGGACGTTTCAAGCGTACTCGCCATCTTGAAATGTATTTTTGATATTATAAGCAAAACAATGTTGATACATCATCTGATCAGGGCTCATACCAGTGATAGTAACTGGAAGCCATAAAAGTACCAAATTTGCTCTACTAATAGTTTTTCCCCAGACCAATTTGTCTCTTTAATTATTGAATGGCCCTCATACTTACAGCACAGCAAAGATTAGTAATATGCTGTAGATATTAGTGTAAATGCTGAAACTGAATGAAATTAACTCATTTTACCAGACGATCAGAATTACCTAACTGTGTATGGTCCTTGGTCGGCCACTGTAGCTGTGTGGCTAGCGGGTCTAACCGCCAAATGGAGGACACTTGTTCCATTCTGTAAGGGATCCGTGATGCCATGAACATAGATATTAGTGTCCGACACCCAGGTCGATAGCAGACAGGAGTCGATTGTCAAGCGCTGCGGGAGGCAGCGAGATTAGTGTCGAGTGAAAGCAGTACTGAGAGACGCAAATATTAAAAAAAATGGCGGTCGAGCTGAGTACGGTGTCAATGGCGGATGTGACGAGTAAGGAGTTAATTGTAAATTAACTGGAGAGTGACCAATGAGCGCGTCCCCTTATCGTCGTGGGGTTGACCCTCATCAATACAGATTCGCGAATGATATAAAACCAAAGGTGACAAGTGCCGAATTACGTGTTTTTGCGTCAACCGCGTCGGCCAACAACAACTATGGATTGCAGTGAGGACTGTTGTGAATGTTAACCATCATCACTGCGTGTGGCAAAGTACTTAGAATCTGCAACCAATATAAGATATAACCGCAATTAAACGTGTAAGGTGAAAGTAGCAACTGCCTCACAATTTGTGGGTTAACAGAAAATACATATCAGTTTGTATATCGCAACCTTTGGGTCTTTAATATTAGAAAACTTTCAATCAGTAAATATTCCGTCTCAGAACAGCCGCACTCTGTTGAAATACTCCAGAAACCACAGCAGAAAAACCGATGGCCTTTCATCCATTAAGCACACGGTCATATATTCATAATAATTAACTGTTTGGCGGCTTCGGTAAATCACACAAAACCCAATAAAGGATGTAACGGTGGTGTTTCAATTCCCGATACTGCCAGGGATTTCTTCTTAGTGCTAGGACTGTAACTTGGGGGACACTGGAGTTACTTGAGTGAGAAGTAGCGGCTTCAAGGTCTGAGAAGCTGACAACGACCAAGAGAGCCGCGTGCTTGTCATATGTCCTTCCATACTACATCTTTATGACGCCAGTGGCAGTGGATGACTCGACAAATGGTCCATCAGCGCTGAGGCAAGGAGCTCTTATGATTTCTGACTTATATTTCAGTACAGTCTGAAGCCCCCATGGCCATTATTTAAGAAGGATTTTCTATTCATATACGGCAGGCTCTGTACAGAAGAAGGTGTATTAACTCAGTCCCTAAAACGTGCTGCTTCATTCAACAATGCAGGTTGTCAGATTTTTGTCACCACAGAAGTGTATAAAATGTGTTCTCATTCATTACAGAACAGTGTATTGTAGGATACCGTATTGTAGCATATCAAACCCATAAATAGCCAGCAAATTTGTTACTGTTTACTGCTCTGTAAAATACTGTACCAGGCACAGTGCAGCTCCATTGTGTGTCCCGTTCTCTGGCACAGAATGAGTTAGTTGCTGTCCGTAAGCAGTGGTAAATCGCTCCGACTGCTGTCAAGCGATTGGAAACTTCAGGGAATGGGTGTCTTTGGAGCACTGCCGTGTACCAGAGATACTAATGGCACCTCAAGTACTGTCCTCTGCTGTGGATATTATCTCTTCCACAGGAAACATATAAGCTGCCACTACTTATCCACTTGACTATGTGTGGCACATCAGTGGTAGGTGTAGACATCTTGTACAGGAGAGACATGAGCCAGAGAAGACTCTGGGAGCTACACACATCCCCTAATCAACAAGTTCGAGTTGCTGTCTTCCAATGAAACTGAAATTGAGCCTGCGAGACTCACTTCACCTCTTGAGAAATATGCTATGTCCTGCGTCAATGGGAGGCAAACCCAAAAGGGTACGAGACTATTAATCACTGGCAGTTCAAACATATGGCGAATACGGTACTCCTTAGAGAAACGGAAACAAAGGATGGGAGGAAACACTATGTGCATTCGCTACATATGCCTGGGGGGGGGTCTCATTCAACATGTTGAAGAGGCTATTCAGGCAGCCACATAGGGCACAGGACGCCCTCAGCTGCAGACTGTGGAGCACATCAGAACAGATGAACGCTCAAAATCTGCAGAATTGTCCCCAGAACAGATCGTGGCCCACTGGTTCGGAGTCGATTGGAGGACCTGAACCAGAGACTTTGGAGGTTCTGCAACTAGTCTGGCTGTGACTTGTCAGACTTGCGCGGTAGGATTGGGAACTGGAAGGTCCCCCTAAATCGTCGGGCGTGCACCGCACATCAAAGACTGCTACACAGGTAGGTGACTGTGTGTGGGATACACACAAGAGTTTTTTAGATTCGACGACTCACCATCCAGTCCAGAAAACGATATGTGTAGGAGACAAGGATGCACTGATGTAAGATAAGGAAAATGCCCCGCACAGGCGAGGATAGTAACTAAAATCCTAGTGGTTAACTGTCGAAGCATTTGCAACAGGCTGCCATAGTGTGAAGCACCCCAATAAAGCAGTAAAGCTCACGTAGTACGATGTGCAGAAAGCTGGGTGAAACCTGAAGTTGACAGTAGTGAGATTTTTGGGGAAAATTTAAGCGTATATTGAAACGATGGGGTGATAGGAAATGGAGATGGTGTATTTATCACAGCATACAAGAAACTTAAATCCACCGAGATAGAAATTGAATCTAAACGAAAAATTGTTTGTGCAGGACTCATTATGACAGATGGTTATAAAATTAATATAGCTGAGTCCTTTAAATTACCCTCAAGGAAATATTGCAACCAGCCACATGTTTTCTTTAAATTATTTTATTATACCATTACTAATTTCGGGACTGAACCCATCTTCAAATGCTAACGTTGACTTCTTCGCAATTTTTCTTTGTGTCGTAAAACAGCAAAGCTTTTGGGTTCCGTAGTTTACAAAAGGCTTTATTTTTGCGCCAAAAAATATAACAAAGTTTTCCTATTACGTAGTTTTACACTCATATGCTCTATACATTGAACTTACTTCATGAAAAGCCCTCCTTTGCATACTATAAGACGGAATTTTGATTTTCTTTTATAATCCACACTGATCAATGAACTGAACTAAAAACAAGAAAACTTGTGGCTGGTTACAGCTGCGGTGTTCTCAATTGAAAATGGATAAAATAACTGAGTCTTTCTATCGAGCAGTAGAATCACCTGCCGATGTAATCGAAAACTTTAGAGAAAACCTCATTTCGATAGTACAAAAGTTTCCCAATCACACACACATCCGAGGAAAATTTAATCATCCAACCGTCAATTGAGATAACCACACTTTTGACAATGGTCGAAGTGACAAGTCATCCTGTGAAACATTAGGAAAGGACCTAGGAGTTTGGAACCCAATTCACGATGGAAATATATTAAATATAATGGCAACAAATAGACCTGACGTCTTTGAATATGACCACATCGAAACTGGTATCAGTGGCCATCATCCAGTTCTAACAACAGGCATTGCCAAAGTACAAAGGATAACTAAAACAAGTAGAAAGGATTATACATTTAATAAATCAGATAAAAAAGCAGTATTGGCATTTTTCAGTGAGGAACTTGGAAGTTTTAGGTCAGGACAGGAGCATGTAGAGCAACTATGGCTCACGTTTAAAAGAAAAGTTGACCATGCACTGAATAGATGTATACCCAGCAAATCAGTTCATGATGGGAAGACCCACCAGCATATACACTCATTATAGAGACACTTCTAAAGAAACAGAGACTATTCCACAGTAGATGTAAAACGAAGCATGGAGTTGTCCATAGTGAGATGCTCAAAGAAACGTATCTAGCTGTCAAGAGAGCAGTGAGCAAGCGATCAATAACTACCTAGCAGAGTACCAAAGATTTTCTGGTCATAAGTGAAGGGTGTTAATGATGCCAAAGCTAGTGTCCAGACACTCATGGACAGGACAGGAACTGAAATTGAGGGTAGCAAAGCAAAAGCAGAAATGCTTAATTCGGTTTACAAAGGAAAACGCAAGAGTATTGACCCAATTTAATTATCATATCAATGAAAGGATGGGTGAACTAGATATTAGTGTCAGTGGCGTTGAGGAATGACTGAAATCGTTAAAACTGAGCAAAGCTCCAAAGCCTGACAGAATCTATGTCAGATTCCACACTGAATCTACCGTAGATCTGTTGCACAAAAACCCGTGTCCAGTAGTTGGAAGGAAGCACAGGCCACATCAATCTACAAAGAGGGTAGCAGAAGTGATCCACAAAACTGCTGTCCAATATCTTTGACACCCATTTGTTGTAAAATCTTAGAACATATTCTGAACTCAAAGATAATGAGGTATTCGAACAGACTGGTCTCCTTCATGAGAACCAGCATGGATTCTGAGCACATCGATCATGTGAAACCAAATTCCCACTTTTCTCGCATGACGTACTGAAGGCCGTGCATCAATATTTCTTCATTCTCAGAAGTACCACACATCCACTTCTTATCAAGAAGACGATGGTATGGGGTAAGCAGAATTTTGACTGGATTAAAGATATTTTTATAGTCATCGGCAGACGTAGAAGTAACTTTGGGCGTGCCCCAGGGAAGTACGTTGCGATCTTTGCTATTGATGTTGTGTATTAATGGCTTTGCAGACAATATAAATAGAAACATCACATTTTTTGCAGTTATTTGCAAGGCATAATGTCTGAAAGTAGCCACACAAATATTTAGTCAGATCTTGATAAGATTTCAAAGTAATGCACAGATTGGCATCTTGCTTTAAATGTTCAGGAACATAAATTGTGCACTTCACACAATGAAAAAACGTAATATTCTATATAACTTTAACTTCAACGACTGACAAGTGGAATTGGTCAACTCATAAAAATACTTGGGTGTAACACTTTGTGAGGAAATGAAATAGAATAATCACATAGTCTCAGGCGTAGGTGAAGCAGCTAGCAGATTTGGGGTAGTTGGTAGTATTCTAGGAAAATGGAATTAGTCTACAAAGGAGACTGCCCACAAAACACAAGTGCGACCCATTCTAGAATATTGTTCAAGTGTGTGGGATCTTCGCCAGATAGGATTGACAGGAGATACTGAAAGAATACAAAGAAGAGCAGCACATATGGTCACAGTTTTGTTTGACTTTTGAGGGACTGTTGAACTGCTGCTTGGTTTGAATGACTGCCACTGTGATGCATATGCTCTGTAGGCTGGCAGCTATGGCTATCTTCTAAACTGCCACCATTTGGCAAAACGAAACATCTCCTACTTGCGGACATGGGCTTTCGTTAGAGATAATAAAGGAGGATTGGGGTAGTGGGCTCCACAAACGAAATAATAAAATAGACTTATGGAAAAACAACACAGTTGAATTGTTTAAAACCGATGAGATTTACCTAGAAAATAAATCAGTACCAAAATATTAGCACTATCACTGTACAGGAAACGTCATTAACCATTCAGCATAGTGTCTGTCTCACTCGCAGGTATGGTAACGAGCACAATAATCATAGCTTCTGACACTCGCCCGTTACTACTTGTAGTGCTCACTTTAATGCACTTTGAAGTTAGTATTCAGACATAAAGGATAAAAAATGCTTTGGAACGAGCAAGAGGGCTTTGTGAGGATGAGAATCGTGGAGAACTGAACGCCCAACATACGTTCTTACCTGACTTGGCTGCGACTGGTTGACAGCAGGTGGTATCTAGCGTTTCTGCAACGTCGGCGGCGGCGAATTACTCATGACCTCGCGGTGCGGGTGTTGAAAATTAATATTCTGAACCGCATGGGTAATGCGCCGAGGAATATACAGTTCACTAACAACTGATGATCATATCTGTATAAAACGGATAAAAATGGAAGCCCTATGCTAACGATCCATCTCCTTTGTCCTGAAAGAACGACTCGTATCTGCCACGTTCTGATCCGGACTACAGGAATGTAACCAGTGAGGATGATGTGGGGTGTGCTCGGAAATGTGTCAGCTTGGTTTGAGAAAAGACCCGAGACTGCCCAAATCTGCATTTTACCAACTTTATAGTGATCGAGGTACCAGCGCCTGTAGCTATCGCAATAGGAGCGGGAGGATCCGTTGAAAAAGGCGTTCAGTTGGCACCCCTAATGTGCGGCGGAAGGGGGAGTTTTTAACGAACTGACAACGTAGAAATTTGACAGACATGTGGCATAGGGGAGCTAAGAAGTAACCTCTTTCGAAACGGGCAACAGTCGCTTCCTCTGAGACGCCATCTTGGTTGTTGTAATTAGATAATTAACAGCTAATGGTAGAAAGCTGAACTTTCGGAGAAAATTAATTCTGTACCTGGGGAAGTCTTCTTGCTCTTACAAACGTAACTAAAATATAAAATTCCTATTGAAATCTTAATAAATCTAAATTAATTATCATATCAAAAATTAAATTACATACATAACTTCCTTTAGTTATTACCGTGTAATTGGTATGGTGGTTTATGGGGACCTCTCGATGACTGAGGTGCTGCGACTGCCAGCATGAAAGAGCCACGAGAGATAAATTATTTGACTACTTAATTCTAACACAACCAGGGCCGTTTCTACCATTACAAAAGACTAGCCAGCAGCCTAGGAGGCCAAAATTTTACGGGCGGCAAACGGTGGAAAAAATTAATTTAAGATCAAACAGCGACAAAACTGAGCAAATGAGGAGAAAAAAAAGAAAAAGAGGAAGAATAAAAACCCGAACTGTTTTCATAAGCATACGGAACATTTGACCGAAGTGGATGCTAAAAATATTTCAATTAACACCGAAACGAAATAACAGCGCGGTTATCCAGATGACCTTATTTGGTGCTTCGGCATATCTCTTATCAGTAAAGCATACTTCCTAAATTCAAGGAAAAATTCATTCGCACCAGCAAACAGTTCCACACCTTTATTCTACTCCATTTTCTTGCAGTTAAATAAAATAAGTAATTGATACCAAATTTGGTGTTATTGATATATTCAGTTCAGTTCTAGTTTAAAATGTTCAGCACGTCCTTCCTATTTAATTGATTTTCGAAAATTGCAAAAACTATGGACAAAAATTAAGAAACTGCAGACATTTGTTGGTCTCAGTCATAATAAGGAATTGAGGACAAAGCGTGAAAATTAAAGACTGTCCCCAGAAAAAGAGAATGTCTGGTCACCTTAGCTTAATAATTAGAAATACAAGAGGAGATTTGCTTGCATTGTTGTGCCGTTGAAAGTTGGTGGTAGTGTTGATGGAGGGAGACCAATGATAGTAAAAAAATAAAAAGGAACGTCATTTTTCAGTTCTCGCCCAGAGCGGAAAAACACCTAGTAACGGCCCTGAGCACAGCACTACAAATACATGTAAACACAAAACATGAATCACATATCAATAAAAAAACATGAAATGCACTAGACGAATTGTATTTCGATGTGTCTCTTTTGTCAGGAGCCCTGAGTCGAGGCATGTTTACGTGTCCCTATTTCCTAGCACCACACAATCGCAACACACTCACCTCAAAGGGCGTACACTGGACCAGGTCCTGTCTCCTGCCGAGGTTGGTGGCGCTTTCGCACTCGACCAGCCGTGGGTGCAGGTACCAGAGGTGGCTCCTGACGTCAGACCAGTCAGCTGGGGCGTCCAGCCTTGCCGACGGTGCATCCGCTAGCAGCTGCGGGCTGCGGAACTGGTCAGTTTCTGTGGAGGAGCTGCCAACAGTTTTGAGACAGGCAGGTATCTGCGACCTAATACTTTACAGAGCCAGCGAGGATAACGTTCAGTACCTCCACCTTTGCCGGAGAAGATAGCACGTGTGGCTATTAAGGGGCAGAGCTGTCATCCGCCCTTCCTCGAATTTAACAGACGATCAAGACAGGTAATTTGTCGATGCTCTGTTCTTGTTACTAGCTAAACTTAAATCGAAACTACCTCACTTCTTTTTACCGGATTATAATTAAAGTGCAGCTACTCACAGAGATCCAGTGTGCGCTGTGATTATCGAATTACAGCGAAACTTGGTAGGTATTCTAATGCGTTAATGTGAAATCAATTTACATGGAAAAAAATTAGTCCCGATTTTGGCCACCAGGCGCAACTCTGACGTAGTGAATGCAAGAAACATGTGTAGTAATGTTCCATATGTAATGGATTAGGAGAAAGATGTGGTCAGAAAAGGTGAAACAAGTGAGAAAGTCATAATGCTGATTTTATTGTTGTATGAGCACCGAATGTGTCGACGAGATGCTACACAGTGCCATATTTGCACCTGGCTGCCAAAACTGGGCCTAATTTTTTCTAATGTAGGTTCTGCACCAAAGCATCAGCATATCCATCAAGTTTCACTGCCATACGATTATTACAGCCCAGACTGGACCTATGTCAGTAGATGCATTTTAATTATAACCACCCAGTACTTTTAATATCTGATTATACTGCATCTATTATGGTAACTGACCAACCTGGAACTGGGAAGACGATATCACTCTGTGTAGTAGGTCATAGGCAGAACAATCAGTTGACTTACACTAGTATTAAATATTCGCTAACATAAAATTTACATAATGGTTATAAATATTTCCACTTTCATCTAAAATTAAATTCAGTGAACTTTCTAATATGTAGATCTCCTCTAATTTATTGCAGTGCATTTCCTACCACTAAAGTCTCTTATCTTAATTCAGAGAATGATTAACTAGGTTCAAATAGTTCAAATGGCTCTGAGCACTATGGGACTTAACTTCTGAGGTCATCAGTCCCCTAGAACTTAGAACTACTTAAACCGAACTAACCTAAGGACATCACACACATCCATGCCCGAAGCAGGATTCGAACCTGCGACCGTAGGCGTCGCGCGGTTCCAGACTGCAGCGCCTAGAACCGCTCGGCCACTCCGGCCGGCGATTAACTAGGCCTGGCTGTGTTCCAGTATCTTGAATCTCAGTAACACTTGAAGAACATAAATTCATTCAAGTCTGCTTCACAACACTAATTTTTCTAGGCAACCCAGGCTGTCCAGGTCGTTATTCTTTATACAAGAAACCGAACACTTTACAATAAAACATCTTAGGTACGTTGAAACCACAATAGCTAATCTTAACATCTATACTTAGTTATAAAACACTGTAAGTTTCAGTTTTCTCATCCCTCAGCAGCGTTAGGGAAACCCACAGGTTTTTCCATAGTAAGCGTTTGTCTCTGTTCATTCTTCCGAATATGTAAAATTTACCTACAATGAGTCCACAAAATTTCTCGACAATTCCTGCACTCTCCTTGGTTCTGGAGCGTCAGAGCAAGTTTTTGACAAGAGTACGGCTCATTGTACGTCATTGTGAACATTGCGCACCTTTCCAACCCCTGTGTTTTTGCACCAATGTCCTAGATGATTATTAGCTGGGTTACCTTTCTCAGCTGATCTTTTCTCGCTGGGAAAAGCACACTTAAAGATTTTGATTTACCCTACACCAATCAAGAGATTTATAACTTTCACTTAAGTTTTCAATACATACAACACAGGAATGAAAACACGCACGACACTGCAATTTTTGTTACTTTTCAAACCAGTTTTCGGCTGTTACACCATCATCAACTACAAAGATAGATATTTGTGGCTGTGAAGTTTTGTGGGATCAAATATTTTACAGTATTGCGTAACAGAATATCTTATTTGGTTTCCAAAGATGACAAGTCTTAATGTTTGGATTAGGACTAAAACGAGAGGAATTATTTCACTGAAAATGTTAGGTAAAATTATTGAATTTAAAGAAAATATATGACACGTTAAATAATTGACTATATAACAAATTATAGAGTTTGCTATGGGAAGAAAATAAATTGAACAATAAACTTTGGTGACATGTTCCAAAGCAGTGAGTGAACGAAATAATCTTAGCTCCAATATTACTATGAGGTAAGATATGCAAGTGAGATTAAGCAGGTAAGTGAAACAACTGTGATTATACAAAGTAGCAATTTTGATAGAGCGAATGAAACTGTAGTAAACAGTATACAGGGAAAAATGGGGCTTGTGAGTAGGAGGACCAATTTACAAAGGGTCTGGATGGGATTATGAGTAGTATTTACAGTTAGCGAGTAAGGACAATGTGTCTGATCATCCAGTACTAAGTTTGGGGAAAAGGGCATACCTTTATTAATTTCCATTATTTCAAGGTAGTTCATCTTCCTCTCTTTATGGACGTTATTTAAGACTTCATGTTGCATCAGTGTCGTGTGTATTTTCATTCATAATGAATAAAATATTCTACCAAGAAACGACGGAACAGTCAGTCAATGCGACAATACAAAAACGTTACAGGAGGCTTTCAGGACAAACCAATTTTATATAATGTAACAAACACTGTTTCGGAACACACATTCTGTTAAGCTTCGTTTCCAGCGGGATTAAGTATAACCTTATCCTCCCTCTTTTTCCCAATTTTTTCCGTTTTAATTCTGTAGACTGTCAAACGTTTCGTTTCTGCCCCGGGGTATCCACCATTTACTGGTTGTGCTTGGCTAACATGGTAATTAGGGTAATTAGGCTGCGCGATCTAGTCAAGAGCTAAGAGTTGTCTGAAAGAGAAACCTATTCCTTGATAACCGGTTTCCTTACGGATCACTACAGGCAGTAATGTAAACAGCCTATACACAGTCAGAGTGGAATAGCTTCCTTTTTCTACCTTATGAACTTCTTTGGGTTTCCAATGAAATGGATGCCTTTAGGCACTCTTTCAACGCGTAGGCGTGGTCTATCCTTTTTGTCACTTTGTAGGGCCACTGTATAACAAACAGAACTTAGCACTTCTTTTATCGAGCAGATCAGACTTCGTGTGACCGTGCACTAGCACTAGCTGTCACATCTGGAAGAACGTAAATTCCTTATCTCGATCGTATTTTTGCTTTCTCTGTTGTTCCTTCCTTTGGATGCGTCCCAGCACCTTCTTATTTATTTATTTCGTCCCAGGTAACATCGGAGAGTGGACAGGAGGTTGTAATCCAGTAACTTTTCCTATTGATGAGATTAGCGACCTGCTACTCATCAACTTTATGGGTAGAGAGGGAATGGTTCATCACTAATAAATTTTGGAGGACAGAGGTAGTTCCTCAGTCACCCTGGACGATCTCTGTCTACACTGCAGTGTGAGCTGACTTCCGCAAACAATAGTCATCGGTATCCGGAGTTCAGCCAGCTGATTCCATTAAGAAGGTCACGAAAGACTGGAGCGGCGTCGGGAGAGGCAAGCCAACTCTGGGTGCTCGCCTAAGCTTCTATCTGCACTGCTATAGTCCCGCAGCACTGGCCAGCCCCAAGTGGACTTGCATTTGGGAAGCGGCCGTGTATGGACTCACGGATTCGTAGAATTCCAATACAAAGCTTATCTCGTTGCAACTTGTTTGCAACAATCGACAACGGAACGTTGTTGGGTGAGGAAATGTGCGCCAAAGGGTAAATCCTCCATCAGACCTGGGGCAATTAAAACCATCTGAAACCCTCAGAATGACTCGATGACTAGCAGTGATAACGCTTGTTTTCGCGTGGCTTTTGACCTAGACCCAGTGGGCCCTCTGATTCTCACAGCTATGGTAGAGAATGTGTCGACGTGATGGTGTTCGGCTCATATTGCAAGAAACGACTCAGCTATTGCCGATATTACGGTGCTGGTGTCTACTAAGCCATATGCCAAATAGCAGCTGTCTCATGGGTATCCTGATGGGGAGGTCTCTTCGTCTTCTATTGTGGCCTATAAACACCAACATTCTAAGCTTGGGGGACTTGTTGTTGTGAACTGCCATACTGTCGGCCACTGTTCGCATGACTATTCTGTCTGCCTATAGCAGTGTGTAAAGCTTCATGTCTTCTACCAAGGGCGGTGGCAAGGGGGAGGGGGGGGCTATGGGGGCTATAGCCCTCCATCCCTTAATGGAATACCATTTTACACTGGATAAAATGACTTCAGAAATCGGCGAATATATTACTTCAATAGATTCAATCATTTTTTTGGTATAATTATGTAGCAATATGGGTTGCAATGTTTTCAAACACATTTTAACAAAAGAATAAGAATGGCAAAAAGCTTACTGTCTAAACCAATAAATATCATTTAACTTCAAATGGGCGTCTTACTATTTATTATTATATACTGGATGTATATTATTGTACCACTCACAATTATCAAGAAAGCTAAATATGCCGGGTATGCCTACCAACACTTAAACTTCTTACCCCACACAAAAACTTCGAAATCGCCGGACATTTGGGTCAAATCGTATTATTTTCCCGGGTACATACATTCTGCAGACGCGTTGCAGTGCTGGCAACGCCAGCGGGCGCGCGCCACCTACTGACCAGTAGATATAAACTACATACAAGAGTTACAGGAATTTGTGAAAGCGCATTACAGGGACGTTCATGTTCAAACGTAGTACGCATTTGTAGTAAGGAAAATAACGTAAATTAAGTCCGTTTTAATAGAGCTCAATGAGTGGAGGCAAATAATATTTAAATTATTCAGTTGTCTGCGAGCGGGGTGACGTCGCGGTGTATACGATCGCCGATTGTTAGTGGCTTCTCACTATTTCAATAAAGAAGTAAGGAAAATACAGGGTGTTCCAAAACGATCTTATTTCAGAAACGTGTTAAAAAAGTTATGGTTCATTTATATATACGTAAATTTACAGGGCAGCATCTGATATTAATTTTTAAAAACCAACCACAAATTGATATGATAGCCGAAAAGTCCGAAAGAGAATGTAAATAAAATAATTCAAACCCGGACTTTCCCCGGCCAATAATGCAATACTATCACTCACATCACTTATTGCTAGTCACTGTTCTACTTATCCTCCAATTTTGGATTCATTTTCGCTGTTCTTTCTACAAGTACCAAACTTTTTGTAGCTATATGTAGTTTTACGATTGACTGAAAAATGAATAAATCTCATACATTTCAAAGGCCCAGAAAAAAATAGCGGACATAATAATAAAATTGCACATTATGCTAGAGCAACTGAAAGAATTTATTTAAAAATCTTTAGTACACCCCTAAATGTGCACCTTCAGTAGTACGAATGTGATAACAATATTCTCTGTCACTGTTGCAATCACATCAGTGATATGACATCTTAACACAGGAATTTCATCCACTTTGGTCGCATATACGTTATCCCTCACGAATCCCCACGTGAAGAAATCCAGCAGGGTAATGTCCGAAACACTACAACGTGCATCGCCGGAATATTTCAGAACACTGTCAGTTGCCAGAAAATTACAATACCAGTCATTAACTGTTTTCATATCGCATAAATCACATCCATACGACAATTTATTTGCTCAGTATTCGGTGATTTTGTTGCTGCAAACCACATTGCGCGCACTGCTGTGGAGTCCCTATTTTCGCTTCATGCAATCATGCTGCATTCTGGCGACAATAATTGTCATGTCTGATGCGGGAATATAAATTCTCTGAGATGCCCTAGTACAAGAGTGTCCAACCTTTTAGCTCAACTGGAGCACATTGAAAGAGTATTTTTGGGCCTCAAGTAACGTACTTAAACACAATAGCCGCTAAATAAAAGAGGGGGCAGAATGGGATGGACCAATGAGAGAAGAGAGAATAGCGGGGATTTCAAATTTAAAATATTCCGTTCATCATAATTGTGGATAAACGGAATTTTTTCCGATCGTGTAATAGATGCTCACTTATTGAGCCACATGCGGCTCGATGACTTGACACCTCAGCTCTAGAATACAGTGCAATGTTATTATCATATCTACTGTTGTTTCCTTTCCTGGGGTTTTGAAATGTGAGTAACTAGGAACACTCACCCTATATAATACAAAAAAGACAATAAATGACACAATACGAGATTATCATCATGGTTGTAAAATTGATCCTTAAGTAGTTACGTCGTAGGGGCAAAAGACAGAGAAAGAAACAGAAAAAACTATAACTGATAACAGAATACAGAACATTAAATTGGATGGAAAAATGTAGAAGCGGAAACTTACATACTATCCATTTCAGCAAAGGGACAATCGTGGCATAGGGACAGATCTAAAGGTCCAGGACTTTAGACTTAGCAGTTCATTCAACTCTGGAAAAGGTTTTCTAATGTGTAAAATACTGTAAAAAGATGTATCCTGATTTGGAGTCCAGTTTACAATGTGGATCCTCATGTAACTCTCTGTATACATCAGTTCAAAGAACATCTATACTATGCAGACCACAGGACAGCATGGCAGATGGTACATCCCATTGTACCAGTTATCAGAGCGTTTTCCTGTTCATTCGTATATGGACAAGGGAAGAATGATTGCTTAGATATGTAATTTATTCCTAGATTCAACACTTAGAAGTTACTTTTAGAAATTTTCTAAGTTGGTTTTCACAGGATACTTTGCTGCTTTACCTATGGTTGAGGCTATGCAACCATTCTGTTCCTATTCCTACAAATTGCTACACCCACACATTTGTACAAATTGACCAATTCAGACTGCAACTCACTGATATTTATAGTCATAGGACTATATCACTTCATAAAATGAAGTACATTTCTGACTGTTTAAATTAAGCTGCCTATCTTTGTACCACTATGAAATCTTATCAAGACCTAACTGAATATTTGTGCAACTTCTTTCCCTGGGGCAAACTTGAACTTAGTTGTACATCTGCTGATAGGTCTCCATCCAAGTTAACTTGCTGCATCCTCCCTACCAAAAAGCCTTCAGTCCACTCACAAGTTTCACTCGATATGTCATGAAATTCTACTTTTGATAATAAGTGTGAATATGGTGCTAAGTCAAATTTTCAGAAATTGAGTAAAGCAAAGGCAGCCTCCAATAGGACAATGTTTAGTGAAACACTGTAGTTTTCCATCCTACCTTGAGATTGAGCACAACATTACTTATACCTGTTTACAAGGAAGTATTTTAGTGTATTTCAGTTGTGGAGCAGCACTTATGTCCTGGATATGTGATGTAGTGAAAGAGATAAACATGAAGACATTTAGAGTAACCCTATTAAAAAGAATTTAAGTAATCCATGACACTAGTGCTAACTTGTGTTATTCTTTATTCAACAGCTGCTTTCAGTCCAAGATCATTTTCATAGTACTGTACAAAATACAAAACAATAATAAAATAAAATGCAGTGATAAATATGATCTAAGGATCAAAAATTATAATGTAGCTTTCATAAGAAGATACTTATGCCAAAATGTTATTAAAAAAAACCGACACTGCATGTCATACATCTTATGAAAATACAGTACTAATCACATACCAGTAATTAAATTCAAGCAGTACAGGCCTAATGCACAATTACGGTGAGAAACAGGTATTGATCATTTCAACTAAAGACAAACTGGCTCAGAACAGTCAACAACATATGTCACATGTGTTCACAAACATGGTCACACACAACAGAATATAAAAATAACATCCATATGGATATCACATAGATAATTCAAAGATTACAAAGTCCTAAGGTAAAACACAAATACACAAAATATCTTGCAAATTAACAGAATATGTGAAAGACTACAATTGAAAAAAATAATCAATCCTCTTTTTCAGTTTTGGTCTTGCCCTTTACATATCTATGATTTCATTATGTATTATCTATGTGGATGGTATCTTAGCACTTTATGGTGTTTGACCAAGATGTTTGTGAATGTATGTGATCTGTGTTGTTAACTCCCCTGAACCAGTTTGTCTTCAGTCAAATTGATCAGCACCTGTTTCTCACAGTCATTGTATATTGGTATCTACTGTCCGACTTTTATTATGTGCCTTGTGCTGAGTTTCAAAAGATGTACAACATGTAGTGTTGGTTTTGTACATCTTGACATAAGCATCTTCTTACTAATGCTACCTCTTAATTTTTTATCTTGCACATCATTTTTGTCACTTCATTTTATTTTATTTTTGCTTTGTATTTGATACAGCACTGCGAGCATGGACTGGACATAAGAGAGTTGATAAATAAAATAAAAGTCACCGTTAGTGTCATGCATTTTTTAAACTATATACATGCTGATACCCCTCAAAAGATGGCTACTAAAAACATTGCCAGACCAACAAAAATTCACATTCACTGTTGTCCACTATTGTTTACTTTTAAAAACAATTTTCCTTTTGTTTTTAATTTGTGAGAACTGTGCACAATATTTTCACAGAAATGTGGCTCAGAGAATAAGTTTCTTCGTTTCCAAGTAACTACTGCCAATGTTCCTTCTGTTTTTAATTTCTGAGAACTGTGCACAATATTTTCACAGAAATGTGGCTCAGAGAACAAGCTTCATCATTTCCAAGTAAATACTGCATCCTATATGATTCTTAATCTGCTTATTGTAATCATCTCTCAGTCTCCCTCTATAATTTTTACCCTCACACTGCCCTCCAATACTAAATTGATGAACACTTGATGCCTCAGAAAATGTCCTACCAACCGCTCCCCAATTCTATTCAGTACCACCTCATTATTTACATGATCTACTCATCTAATCTTCAGCATTCTTCTGTAGCACCACAAATCAAAAGCTTCAATTCTCTTCATATCTAAACTTTTTATCGTCCATGTTTCACTTCCATATATGGCTACACTCTATGCAAATACTTTCAGAAAAAGACTTCCGACACTTAAAACTATACTCGATGTTAACAATTTTCTGTTCTTCAGAAACACTTTTCTTCCCATTGCCAGTATACATTTTATACCCTCCCTACTTTGACCATCATCAGTTATTTTGCTGCACAAATAGCAAAACTCATCCACTAATTTAAGTGTCTCATTTCCTAATTAAATTCCCTCAGCATCACCCGATTTAGTTAGACTACATTCCATGACCCTAATTTTGCTCTTGTTGGTGTTCATCTTATAGCCTCCTTTCAAGACACTGTCCATTCAATTCAATTGCTCTTCCAGGTCCTTTGCTGTCTGGCAGAATTACAATGTCATCAGCAAACCTCAAAGATTTTATTTCTTCTTCACAGATTTTAATTCCTACTCCAAACTTTTCTTTTGTTTCCTGTACTGCTTGCTAAATATACAGATTGAATAACGTCACAGATAGGCTACAGCCCTCCCTCACTCCCTTCTCAACCACTGCTTCCCTTTCGTGTCCCTCGACTCTTATGACTGCCTTCTGGTTTCTGTGCAAATTGTAAATAGCCTTTCACTCCCTGTATTGCACCTCTGCCACCTACAGAATCTGAAAATGAGTATTCCAGTCAACATTGTTAAAAGCTTTCTCTGTCTACAGATGCTAGAAACATAGGTTTGCCTTCCCTAATCTATCTTCTAAGATAAGTGGTAACGTCAGTATTGTGTTCCAACATTTCTACGGAATCCAAAATGATCTTCCCCAAGGTCGGCTTCCACCAGTTTTTTCCATTAGTCTGTAAAGAATTCGTATACTTATTCTTTAGCCGCGACTTATGAATCTAATAGTTCTGCAATTTTCACACTTGTCAACACCTGCTTTGTTTGGAACTGGAATTATTATTTCTTCTTCAAGTCTGAGGATATTTCACCTGTCTCATACATCTTGCTCACCAGATGGTAGAGTTTTGTCAGGACTCGTTCTCCCAAGGCTATCGGGTAGTTCTAATGGAATGTTGTCGACTCCCGGGGCCTAGTTTCAACTAAGATCTTTCAGTGCTCTGTCAAATTCATCACGTAGTAATCATATTTCCCATTTCATCTTAACCCACATCCTCTTCCATTTCCATAATATTTCCCTCAAAGATATCAACTTTATATAGACACACCTTTCTGCTTTCCCTTTTTCTATTTCAAATACATACAACATGAAAAAATTAAAACTGCACTATATTAACTATGCAGGTTGTAAACATAACAATATAGGCCCATTTCTAATTATATTATGCACTGAAATGCTTATAAAGCAACTGTGGCAAGAGCTATAGAATATTCAGGCATTTCACCCATTGTCAGTATTACTGAATAGATTAAACTGTACCATCACTATTTAACTCATAAAATAAATTCTCCTTCATTTCTAGCAATCTGAAGTAAGTACCTGTCCCCAGTCACACTATCAGTTCTACAACACTACAAATCATGCTTTCCTACTATATTATAGAATGCACTTTCACGAGAAAAAGTGAAATGTCCATTCTGAAGGCGTCCTATGATGGGTATTAATAAACTATTTTAGCTGTATTTAGTCTATTATTTGTTCACTACCAGATCTGTGGCACAAAAAGCCACATAATCAAGTGAACCTCTAACTTAAACACTATACAAAAAAATCTTGCAGCCCCACCCTGTTTGCAATTGAGTATAGATTGGTGAAGCAGAACCATCCATCATATTGGAATCTGGCTGTTTTAGTGTATGGCATACTGCATTTTAGCAGTTTGGTTTGTACTGACAGTCAATGAATGTTTGGTACAAGTTCTGAGCCTTTTAGCTCTAAGGTTTTAGTTATATGTTCACCTGAAGATGTTGGTTTTAGTGCCACAAGACTGGTAGTGATCTTACAATAAAGGACTAAATACAACTGAAGTGGTTTATTGATATCCAAAATGACCACTATCAGCTGTGGTTGCCCTACCTATAATGTTGTTTGCACCTATGTAGTTTGCAAACACACTGGCGAGCCAAAACAGTGACGACCATTGCAAGAGTAGACAACTTAGTGATATGGGCAAAAGAAACAGTAAGGAAAATATCAATGGAACAAGTGCAAATGAGAAATCATTCTAACAATACAGGCTGCAAATGTGGAAATCCAATAACATAAGTGTCTAATGAAGGGCAGATTGTTATGGCCTGGCCCATAGAAATGACCATCTTGGAAACAGTGGAGCTGTTTGCACATCTTAAGCATCTATGGCAAGAGACTGATGGTGTAACCACATGTAAACAACAAGACATTGAACACCCATCCCTTATCACAGTAAAGCAGGATAGGTGACAAGAGTATAATACTGTTACAAGCACAAAATTTTCAGAACATATTTCCATATGGGGCTCTGCAATAGATGACCCACATATTTTCGCATGCTGACCCAGTGACATCAATTACGATTGCATTGGGCACAGAATTGAGAATGGACCACGGATCAATGGAAACTAATCAGCTAGTCGATGAATCATGTTCTTTGTTATACCAGATCAACAGTTGTGTTCAGAAACACACCATCCAAACAGCAACACACTGAAGATACAGGTGGCCAACATTGTTAGGGGAGACATTCACCTTCACTTGAATGGGTCCAGTTTTAAAAATCAAAATGACAGCTGTGGATTGTGAAGGTTACAGCAGACAACCTAAATCCCTTCAAGCTTTTCTTCCAGCAGTGTAACTGCCCATGTCACATGGCCAGAATTGTGCTACAGCCATTTGAGGAACAAGATAGTGAACTCACATTGACACCTCATTAAATTTGTTCGAGCTTAATCTAATGTAACACATCTGGGATATTGGTCCCTAACTTACAGGAATTTCATGACCTTTGTATAGGCATTTGGTTCAGCATACATCCAGAAGGCTACCCCACCAAAACCACACCACATACTATCATTGCTATATTGCACAAACACTATCAAGCTTGTGGTCCTGATGTTACAGCCTCTCAGTGCATTTTACTAAGTAGTATCAGTATTTCAAATTTTCAAACTATGTAATGAACAGGTATCATTCATGTACATTTAACTACATGCCTGACAAGCCAATTCACTACCTCTTGACAACTGCATCAGACATACCTTACAAGAAAGCGCAAAATTTAAGTCAACAGGTTATTAGCCTTCTGCATCTATTGCGAGATTCAAATACTGGAATACTCTGATGGTGCTACTTCAATGCAGTCATCTGTACAACTCTTGTGTTCATCAGTGAAGTTTCTGCTTGGTAAAGTAATTTTTTTGCTAACATACAGAAACAAAGGGCTGACAAATCATGTCAAATTGGTTTAAGTGCATTATACTACATACACAGGAACAAATACTAATCTGCCAACCCTGTTACCATGACTTTAAGTGTCAGCATTTCTACAGCAAAGGCTACCAGGAAAGTGAACTGAATTGTTCAATGTGATGCAGTGTGGTTCAACAGCCTAAAAAAATTTAGTGTGAACACAGTTAACAGAATGAACTTTCACATGAACTTGGAAAGCTCAATTGTCAAACAACTGATGGGGAAAAGAAAATCTTACTTTACATTTAACTTGCAAGAAAGGTGTTGAAAATGCTGCAAGCGTTAACCTCTGCTCCAATTATTACCACACACAGAAATTTCAATTGCACTGAAGAATGCTCTTGTCCTCAGGTACTCTAAAACCTAAGAGATTTTTGAAGGTTAGTCTTTCCACACTGAGCTCAGTAAGATCCACCATACAGTGGATATGAGTAGCCTCTTAAGGTTCATGGAGGGGGTGGTGCGATGATCCCTTTTTGTCAATACAGAAAGAGTTTAAACATTTTCAGTTAACAACCACTACATACTTACGGTACAACTGTTCAAAAGTCAACAGGAACAAGGTAGCATACATGTTCAATGGCTCTAACAGCCTTACTGTACAATGCTCTGAATGTAAAACACCATTTTCCACACCTTTATCAGGAATTACCAACCCTAAGTGTCAGTTTTCCTAGACAACTTTCTACAAATACACAAGCTATCAATATACCTGTTAATTGTCCCAATTCTCAACATCTCTCACTTTTCGTTTTGAACCATGCTAGTGCCCGAGACTACAGATTTTACAAAAAAGCTATTATTTGGATTGTAAAAAATTTCAATATTATAAACAAAAATATTTGACAACACTTCAAAACTAATGCCTTCATTTCCCATAATATGCAATTGTGGGCAACAAAATTTTCTTAATGGTTCATCAGCCTGCACTTCAGACTCAAGGAGAAGGAGACCTGGTGGGAATCAAATTAGTTAAACAAACAGGTAATAAATTAATTTTCCATTTTAATTCTGTTGTGTATATTACAATTAAATACTCAAGTCAGCCTGAAAAATTACATAACAAATGCATTTGTTGGAATGTTTCCTTGGTTTCATATCACACTTCTAGCTGTAGTGATTTACTATAGTGTCTCTTCTGGGAATGCCATGAGCAATGGAATGAACAATGGAATGTTCAACTTGAGTGAATACTACCAAACTCTTCACAATTTAAAGGAGTGCCTTGATTTCATCATAAAGCACAAGGACGAGAGCACCACCAGTGCCTCTGAGAATATTTGAAAAGGCACCCTTGAAGAAAGCACCACCACCCTCAGTTTTGTAGATCTTGCCCCAACAGTCCAGAGTGTTCTTGTACATCATGTCAGCCTTTGCACGTCCAGACTGCATCATCATACGTCGACGAACGGTGTCAAATGGGTATGACATAATACCCGCAAATGTCGTTACAGCCTGTAAAGTAGAAAGTAATGAAAGCACATCTTCAGAACAGCTTTACTTAAAAGTTTTAACATATATTTAATACAGTACAAAACATGCTCCAAAGGTCCTTTTCAAAACTATTGCCACAAGGATAATCTAGTGACTTTTCACCTGTCTACTAAGTTTAAAGCTGTTTCATACCCACTACACATCTGATGAGTGGTCACTTATTGCATTGCCCCTGAAATTGGACTGTTCCTAATACAATTTTATGGAACATCAATTTTTTAAATGATTAGATTATGCTTCATAGCTAACATATCAATGAAAACATATGTAACAGGGTGGGCTTTTCAGCTACAGGTACCTTTTGAATTTTATCACTAGAACTTTGGCTCACTGGTATAAAAAAAGTTCCACGACAAAGAATAGTTGGCAAGGTTCTTTTTCCCTTTAGTATTGAGTTCAAGATGACCAACTACAGCCTCTCCTCATAATGAAGTCAAATGAGATGCATTCAACCCATACATTCCATATCTATACCACACACACAGCCTTTTCTAGAAGTAACTTTTAACCTTTAGGGCTGCAGAAACAGCAGAATCAAATGTTTGAAATGTACTCCGATTTCAAACAGCTTCTGCAATAATATATTGCATGGAATTAAATGCGATATTTCATTTTAAATGTGGATAATGTGATATGAAATTCCAATGAGTCACAAACAAAGAACATGCATGGAAGGAGCAAAAGATGACATGTCTCAAATTGTTTAGGGGGAAAAGAAAAAATTTGGCATCAAGTTACCCCAAAAATGCAGCAAAAGTTTTATCTTAAAATGAATTTTCGCTCAGTGTCATTTCATGAAACATGTGACATACAGGACAATTTACAAACACGAGTTTACATAGAAACATGCAGAACACTCCGGTTTAAGTATGAAAAGTAAGAAACAATAGCTTGAGCTGAGAGCTCTATTTCACCAGCCAGTAGCGACAGCTCACTTCATAGAAGTAAAACACCACCTTTAAAGCTAAGGTCACATTCTGCTACATAAAAGCTGTTCGGACCTCACAAGGGCCAAAATAAACGATTTGGAAGTATCCACAGAACTGAACATGAATCTAATAAACTAGAGATCTTACCTTGCCTTCCTTCCATCCTCCTACCCCCCCCCCCCCTCCCGCAACTAAAGGCATAAGACAGCAGCAGAGAGTGAAACAAAGAGCACAGTAAAGGTGAATATACAAAGATGGAAAACCGTTTCCTAATAAGACTCGAGGGAAAGAAGTAAGATTCAACTGGATATGTATTGTATTGAGTAGTGGTAATGTGAGTTATGTGAGAGTATATAACTTACTAAATAAAATGGTTCATGCATTAGTGATAACTTATGTTAAGTGCAGGATCATAAAATCTGCAAGGTACTTAAAGAGAAGAGAGGGAAAAAAAAATATATTCTTGGCATTCTCCCCCTCCCCCCCTTTACGTTCACAGATGGGTCACCACAGCAGATCTGTGAACCACATGTAACTGCTTAACATCTCCACACATTATAAGTGATTTTACTGTAAAACTTTCTGCAATAATTACAAACAAGCAAGAAACATTTACGGAAAAAAACTTAACACTTGTAAAAAATCCTCTTTTAATTAAGAAGCCTCAACTGACCTATGCCAATGTTGATACTGCGTTTTGTAACATATTTGCTACATCTGCAGCTGTACACTTCGTACAGGTTTTAGGTTACACACACACACACACACACACACACACACACACACACACACAAAGAATTTACTTACCTGAGCGATTAAGAAGGAAATGATGAAAGGAGTGTTCTTCGGGTCTGGCAACATTCCTTTGGCTGTATCGAAGCAACCGAAGTACGCTGCTCGGTAGATAATGATTCCTTGCACGGAAACACCGAAGCCTCTGTACAGACCCACGAGGCCATCGGACTTAAAGGTTTTCGCTATACAGTTTCCCAATCCAGTAAATTCTCTTTCCGCACCAGCCTTACCAATGTCGGCTGCCAACCTAGAAATTGTGCACACCATAAGCGGTTGGTTCACATAACCAGACTTAAAGACTAAGGGAAGGACAGTCTTTTTCACTGACCTTGTACAATCTATGTCAAGGCTAATAAAATGAGATCAGTACGCGAGCTATATTAAAACTTATAGCAACAACTGATTTGAGTGCTGAATTTACGGTACCTTGTTCGAGCGAAATCCAATGGGTAGACAAAGCAGAGAGACGTCGCACCGGCTGCTCCACCTGATGCGAGATTCCCGACAAAGTACCTCCAAAACTGTGTCTTCTTATCAACACCTCCAAGGAAAATTTGCTTATACTTGTCCTTAAATGCAAAGTTCAAGGCCTGAGTGGGAAAATACCTAATAACATTGGCTAGATTTCCTCTCCAGTAGCTGAGGAATCCTTGTTCCTTGGGAATACGGATGAAACAGTCGACCATGCCTAGAAAGAAGAAAAATAAAAAAAAAAAAAAAAAAGGATAAAATAGAGAATACTTTTAGATATCTAATGACAACTTAGACTAGTCATGTACTAACATAAGTCGTGCAAAATGGCAGTTACATTTGGCAGCACTTACCTTTGTACTGTTTATCCGCTGTAATTTGTTTGGATGCATGTTGCACTTGTAAAAGAAGCTTAACTCTTTCAATAGGAGCTACAGTAGTTTTAGAAATTGCCGCAGCCACACCACCTGCCGCAAAATCTTTCAAAAACGAAATAGGGTCGGCGAGTGACATCTTTCCGTCTTCACTGTGTGGGAGCCAACGAAGGAAGAGAGAGATCAGACACGAGTCAAATCACGAATATGGTCTTTTACGTCAGTGACTACGTTAATCAAGAGAAGTATTGAGACACGAATAAATTCGAAAGGCTATAAACATCCAGTTTCCTAAAAAGCGAGAAATACAGTTAAATTTTATTATTTCATTATTACAAGTACTTTTATTACATGTGAAATCGCAACTTCGGATTCTGCTAATCAAATCAAGTAATCTTAGCATTATATATGTATGTACTTTTTAACAAATTGCTGTTTGTTTCTTGCGAACACAGCTTACAGTGACCTATATTGTTGCTCATTAATGAATATGTATAAAAATATGTAAAACAAGGTGCATAAAATAAATTTTCTCCTCAGTGTCCTTCTTATATCATATAAATCAATTCTGTTGCGCTGACAGTGTTGAAAGTTTGCTAAGTTTTAAGCATTTCTAGTTACCACCTAGCTTAGATACGCTTTATTATTTTTGATAGTCAATTATCAAAGTGAAGTAATTTCGGAAGCAACAGCTCATAAGTCCGAAGGAATATCTCTGTCAAAGAAGTTAGTGCACGTGAAGAGTTGGGTATCAGACTCTACATCGTTTATTACACACTAGTGACACTACACAAAAAGAAGTAGTGGCAATGGCAGCTGTTGGCGAGCAATTAACGCTAGCGAGAGGCAAGTTGCACTTAAGAGCAGTGGATTCTTACTAGACACACATTCCCCCGAAATCTTGTTGGATAATTGTATATTGAAATCATTTGCCGAAATGCTTTACATAGCAAAACTAGTGCTGAATTTCCTGTCAAGGAAAATATGCCAAGAATACATATTGTTTACAGACGTATACGTTACTAAATGTTAGAACAACCACCACCAGCCCGTATGTTTATGGGATGACAGATTACGAATTGTATTGAAGCATACCGTAGTAGAATTCAATTGCATTTGACAAGTGGATGTTTCTGCAGAAAGTTGACAGGTGTCAACGTTGAGAAATAACATTGCGTTTCCCAGTTTTACAAACACACTACGGAAAACTCACCTGTCTCCCATTTCGAATGGAGTCTGTCACACTGGTTAACCTGCTGAAATTATCACAACTAGAAACTAACAATCAACAGAGACTCGTCGGGATTAAATAATTTCTTTTATTTGGCAAAGATACTTAATGAGTAAACATTTGCCCGAGGTGCGTTTTTCTTTTTTTGTGCAGTGATTAAAACTACTGAAACCTTAAGTTATTAAAAGTTGTGCCGGTTTCAGTGTAAACGCAACATGGATAGAATCTGTTCTGGCACGCAAGTAACTTAACAAAAGTATCGTAAATTACAAGTTGCACGTTAGTGTGATACTTCGGCAAGTGTATTGTTTTGTGATCGAAACTTTTTGGAGTTCCGTGTCATTGTTAGTTGACATCACGTAGTGGTCTATCTTGTAAAGTTTATAGGAACAGAGAAAAATAACAATTAAAACTTCTCATTTCTACCGTGTCAAATTTGCGCTATTAAAGTTTTCAGTAAATGAGTCGCTGCAAATGTTTGCTTTGTAACATTGCACCCAGACAAGCACCAGGTAAATTTGTAATGAGTTATTTAGACTGCAAGCTAGATTTCGGCTACACTACAGACAGCCGAAACAAATGATTCTCGTTATTATTTTCCATTCATTAACTTATAGACGGATACCACATTATCTAAATGAGTTCATGTAGCCGCCATCAATATGCAAGCATTATATATGTAAGTCTGTGTTGAAGATAATTTGGATTTGACTTGCAGCAGTTAATTATGATGGTCACATTGTGTGTTGCCTTTAGTTTCCCAACATTTATTTACTTTGCTCACCTTATACAGGACTCATTACATTCACTGATAGGGCACTGAAGTGTGCATACCCTTGCCCATCTCCAGCCTGAGAACCGATGTACCTGTTGTGCATGTACTGCATTGTTAATATAAAGTAAGTGCAGAACTAACTGTAGGTAAAATTCTGGCACTTCAGCTTTGTGTTTGAACACCTCTAATCGGTATCACGGTGTCTACTTAAAAAATCTAATTGCGTTTTTTGACCTAATAAATATTCTGCTGCATTGAAAGGAATTGAATTTTATTCATGGAATCAAAATTGTCTGGAGTTAAAAGATGAAGCAACATCTGTGTATAGTGCCAGTAGTACAATGAAATAAGTGCCCCCTTCCTCCAGTTGTGGAATTTCCATTATCATAAGAGTCTTAATTGGTGTGTCGTATTGTCAAACCAAAAACATTCATTACCGTGTGTGTTTGGGTGCATACGTATTTCATTTATTTGCTCATAGACCATTTGGTACAATAGTATTGGACATATCAGAAACATACAGAAATCATACTTACATGTAAAACATTTACAGAATAGGGTTGGATAGCATGAGGATATGGCAGGAAATTGGTCATGCTGCAGTCAAAGGAATGATTCCAATATTCACCTTAGAGACAAGGGTAAACACTGGGGAAACTTGAGTCAGGATGGCAGGACAGGGAAATAAACTCCACTCCTTGTGAATGAAAGTCCATTGCATTAAGACTGGGGTATGTAATTGCAAGGAGAATAACAGAATACGTGGTCTACATGTGAGTGCAACATGCCCAATTAGTAAAAAATGAAAAAGAAATTTTGAAAAGAAAAATATTGTTGAAAAAGTGGAAACACACAAACAAATTCCAGAACATTGCATAAAAATAAAAAATGCACAGTAAATCTGTGGTGTAGGTAAAACATAAATCTTTGCTTCAAAACACCCTCAAAAATAAAATAAAACAGTGACACATTATTCAGTCTGCATGTACGAAATTAATCGCATAAAATGTGCAGCACAAATATTGTAGAAATGGAAAGTGCTATTAATGTGCAGTTTTCACAGAATGAATTGATAGTCAGGGGCTCATATTATTAGCCATTAAACAGATTGTATTAATACTAGAAAGTGTATTTTTTGTGCAAGCATACACTTTTCTAAATGGAACAATGCCTATTCACATTAACACACTAATAGTAGGGAAAATTAGAATGTCCGGGCAGTGTTTGTAGCATCTGTGAGTTGTTTACGAGATACCGTAGTTTGAAAAAGTTCCCACACTGACACATACACAATACTTGTGGTAGCACACACTAAAGAACAAGTGTGTGTGTGTGTGTGTGTGTGTGTGTGTGTGTGTGTGTGTGTGTGTGTGTGTGTGTGTGTGTGTGTGTGTGTGTGTGTCAGGTATGTGGATTCTAACTGGTAACAAGACAATTGATCATTACAGATTGTGTTCAAAATTACCATCGGCAGCAGCAATAAATGCTTTGTCTGGTATGGAATGACTGCTGCACACATGCTAGCATTTCAGTGGGGATGTTTCAGCATTCTGCAGTAATACATCATTGCATATCATCTGTTGTAGTTAGTATGACCTAATAGATGCCATCATTCAGATTTCACCCCAGAAAAAAGTCTACAGGTGTCAAATCAGTGGAACTGGTTGGCAAAGTACAGGTCCTCTGCAACCAATCAAACGATTTAGACACAAATTGTGGAGACATGATGTAGTACTTCGTGCACTATAGGCTGGACAGCCATGTTGGTACCACAGTTCCTCCTAGTCTGCAGAGAAATGTCTTCTAGCAAAGGTTTTATGAGCTGATGGTTCACTGCTTCACACCACACATTTACACTCCATGGAGCTGATGTTCCATCTAATGAAGCCGACAGGAATTGTCAACAAACTAATACTGCATATTTCTTTCCTGAAGAAGCAACCATCGGTTGCGAAAGCTGTGTGTGTGTGTGTGTGTGTGTGTGTGTGTGTGTGTGTGTGTGTGTGTGTGTGTGTGTGTGTCTGCCAGCGCTTTCCCGCTTGGTATGGTTCACTGCTTCACACCACACATTTACACTCCATGGAGCTGATGTTCCATCTAATGAAGCCGACAGGAATTGTCGTTGCGAAAGCTGTGTGTGTGTGTGTGTGTGTGTGTGTGTGTGTGTGTGTGTGTCTGCCAGCGCTTTCCCGCTTGGTATGGTTCACTGCTTCACACCACACATTTACACTCCATGGAGCTGATGTTCCATCTAATGAAGCCGACAGGAATTGTCAACAAACTAATACTGCATATTTCTTTCCTGAAGAAGCAACCATCGGTTGCGAAAGCTGTGTGTGTGTGTGTGTGTGTGTGTGTGTGTGTGTGTGTGTGTGTGTGTGTGTGTGTGTGTGTCTGCCAGCGCTTTCCCGCTTGGTATGGTTCACTGCTTCACACCACACATTTACACTCCATGGAGCTGATGTTCCATCTAATGAAGCCGACAGGAATTGTCAACAAACTAATACTGCATATTTCTTTCCTGAAGAAGCAACCATCGGTTGCGAAAGCTGTGTGTGTGTGTGTGTGTGTGTGTGTGTGTGTGTGTGTGTGTGTGTGTGTTTGTTCATTGTGCCTGTCTGCCAGCGCTTTCCCGCTTGGTAAGTCTAATCTTTGTTTTTAATATATTTTTCCCATGTGGAAGTTTATTTCTATAATTAGCAATTTGTCAATTTGCAGTGCACTCAAGGAACACACAAGAACACTGTAAGCAAACATAACATCATACTTAGCAACCGTGCAGGTTGAATGGCATAATACGTATCAGTGTGGTAACTTTTCGCAATACAATATCTCATGAAAGACTTGCGCTAGAATCCTGCTACAAACACTGCTAACATTCCAATTTACCCTAGTTTGTTTGTTAATGTCAACAGGCATTTTTCCATTTAAAAAGTGTGTGTTTGCACAAAGAATACACTTTCTAAGTATTATAGCAATCTGTCAATTGACTAACAATTCGAGCCCCTGACTACCAATTCATATCATAGAAGTTTGAGACTTGAAAAGATCTCTAACCATATAGTTTCATCTGACATTATATAGCTCTGTTAAAAGATTTAAAGCACAAGCACATGAAAACCTGCTTACATTATAACCATGAAAATTAGGTTAGCGCCAGATACTTTCTCAGCAGAAGAGTGTCGCAATGCATCTGAAACAGAGGAAACAGAAGACCAACAGCAGAAACAGTGTTTACAGGGATAAACAGAACACCGATGGTATATCAGTTAAGAGTCATAAGAACCCAGTAGTGAATGAGGACTAGTAATCCTATAACATAACATATTCATTTCCACTATCATCTATAATCCACTCTGAACTACCTTTTGACATCAATTGTCTCACAAGGCCGCCACTGAACAGCTTTTGGAACAAGTTTTGTGGACATAGTTTAATGTATTATAGATTGTATTTCTTATCTTTTATCTATATTTTTGTACATCTTTAGACTGAAATCTGTAGTGAATTAAATTGATTCTGTAAATAAGTAATAAGCATATTGTAAATGATTAAGTTACCTTGCAGACAATATTAATAGTCTCGTCAATACTTTTTGCAAATGATGCAGTTATGTGCAGTGACGAACTATCAGAACAAAACTGTGGAAATGTTCAATTGCATCTTCATAAGATTTCAAAGTTTTATAAAGATTGTCAGCTTACTTTAAATATTCAGAAACATGCAATTGTGTGTGTCACAGAATGAAATGTTGATTTACTACATACTGTCCAGTCAAAAACATCCTTGAGAGTTTCATTTCTGTTAGGAGTTCTGGTGTATTATCAGTGACTATGATGTTGCTGTCATCAGCAAAGAGAACTTTTTCTCCCTGACTTATACTGCCTGGAAAGTCATTGATATATGTTAAGAACAGAACTGGACACAATGAACAACTGTGAGAACTTTATCATCAGCAGGTATGTGATCTATATGTCGTCTGTGCCCTGTTTTCTGGGAAGACAAACTACTTGTCTGCTGTTCCTCATTCACATTGTACTTCTAGCATGTTTAGCAGCACATATGTACATGTGTTGTTTGTTCTTTCGGACATGTCTAAAACAACATTTATCTTTTTTGTAGTTCTGCAGCCATATATTTAGAATCAAGTAGAAAGTTACAGATCTCAGCTGCATTGGTGCGTTGCATTAAATGCAACAGCGATATGTGAAAATTTGTGCCAGACCAGGAGTCAAACCCATCTGCTCCTCTTCTCTAGAAGGTTGTCTTAACAGCCTTGGCCATCCGAGCACGCTTCCCATTCACCCCAAATTCCCACAAGACGCACACTGTTTACAGTGTAATGTCCTCCACCCATTATCTCCTATTTCCATGCACCTACTCAGCTAAGCCCCGTAAGAATCTAAATGATTGAGTGCATTGCTGAAGCCTGGCATTTACAGTTTGTCATGGGATTAGTTCAATCATTGACGTTACTAACACAAAAACATTAGCAAAGTAAAATCCAGCAAATTTACAGGGCTGCCACAGGACAAGTGCATTTTTTCGAGGAATGTTCTTGTTATCATCACCTTCAAAGATATTCGTAATTTGAAAATATCAGACCACAGTGGGAAAATAGGGGTTTCAATCTTCAGATGTAAATGTAACTATAGAATGTATTAAAAACAAAGATTCCAAGACTTACCAAGCGGGAAAGCGCCGGCAGACAGGCACATGAACAAAACACACAAACACACACACACAGAATTACGAGCTTTCGCAACTGGCAGTTGCTTCGTCAGGAAGGAAGGAAGGAAGGAGAGGGAAAAATGAAAGGGTGACCCTTTCATTTTTCCCTCTCCTTCCTTCCTTCCTTCCTGACGAAGCAACTGCCAGTTGCGAAAGCTCGTAATTCTGTGTGTGTGTGTTTGTGTGTTTTGTTCATGTGCCTGTCTGCCGGCGCTTTCCCGCTTGGTAAGTCTTGGAATCTTTGTTTTTAATATATTTTTCCCATGTGGAAGTTTCTTTCTGTTTTATTTATAACTATAGAATGTGCAAGATATCGTGTAAAGAACAGACTGTCACGATATTTATTGGTTTCACCATTTCACGACCAGACTGTCATTCTTCAATCCAACTTGGGTCTCGGGGCTATGCTGAAGTGCAGTCGGGTCAGCTGTACATACTGATACTGGATGGTGGCTTCATCCCATAATGTGGTGTTGGTGTTGGTGGTGGTGGTGGTGATGCATGTGTTACCATATATGCTCAGACAGAGAGGGGGGCCAGTGGCAGTTTATTTTGCATCTGTATTAGCGTTTGGAACATAGGTTGTGGTGACAGACCGATATGTGATGTAGTCCAAAACATACATTAGTTGACAGTTTGGCTGTGAATTGGTGATGCCAGCAAATGTGAATATGAAATCCCAAATCTGGTGACATACTGATCTGTAGAACACCCCAAGGTCTGGGTTATGTTGTAAGGTTGGTGAAGAGGTATCATATGCTTCAGTTAATCTTCTAAGTCTGCCACTGCAACCTCAAAAACAAAAAAAAACTATACAACACAATCCAGAACATGGTTCCTCTCAATGGATTGCCATCTCCACCAGAGCTGTGTAGGTATAGTGAACAACACAAGCCTTCACTGGAAAAAATAGATGACATACTGTTGTTGTTGTTGTTGTTGTTGTTGTTGTTGTGGTGGTCTCCATGCTGCCCTCCAGTACTAAATTGGTGATTCCTTGACGCCTCAGAACATGTCCCACCAACCAGTCCCTTCTTCTAGTCAAGTCGTGCCAAAAAATCCTCTTCTCCCCAATTCTATTCAGTACCTCCTCATTAGTTATGTGATCTACCCATCTAATCTTCAGCTTTCTTCTGTAGCACCACATTTCTAAAGCTTCTATTCTCTTCTTGTCTAAACTATTTATCATCCAAGTTTCACTTCCATACATGGCTACACTCCATACAAATACTTTCAGAAACAACTTCCTGACATTTAAATCTATACTCGATGTTAACAAATTTCTCTTCTTCAGAAACGCTTTTCTTGCCATTGCCAGTCTAAATTTTATATCCTCTCTACCTCGACCATCATCAGTTACTTTTGCTCCCCAAATAGCAAAACTCCTTTACTACTTTGTCTCATTTCCTAATCTAATTCCCTCAGCATCACCCAGCTTAATTCGACTACATTCCATTATCCTCGTCTTGCTTTTGTTGATGTTCATCTTATACCCTCCTTTCAAGACTCTGTCCATACCGTTCAACTGCTCTTCCAAGTCCTTTGCTGTCTCTGACAGAATTACAGTTTCATCGGTGAACCTGAAAGTGTTTATTTCTTCTCCCTGGATTTTAATACCTACTCTGAACTTTTCTTTTGTTTCCTTTACTGCTTGCTCAATATACAGATTGAATAACATCGGGGAGAGGCTACAACCCTGTCTCACTCCCTTCCCAACCACTGCTTCCCTTTCATGTCCCTTGACTCTTATCACTGCCATCTGCTTTCTGTGCAAATTGTAAATAGCCTTTTGCTCCCTGTATTTTACATCTACCACCTTCAGAATTTGAAAGACAGTATTCCAGTCAACATTGTCAAAAGCTTTCTCTAAGTCTACAAATGCTATAAACGTAGGTTTGCCATTCCTTAATCTTTCTTCTAAGATAAGTCGTAGGGTCATTATTGCCTCACGTGTTCCAACATTTCTACGGAATCTAAACTGATCTTCCCCAAGGTCAGCTTCTACCAGTTTTTCCATTCGTTTGTAAATAATTCGTGTTAGTATTTTGCAGCTGTGACTTATTAAACTGATAGTTCGATAATTTTCACATCTGTCAACGCCTGCTTTCTTTGATATTGGAATTATTATATTCTTCTTGAAGTCTGAGGGCATTTCGCATGTCTCCTACCTTTTTCTCACCAGATGGTAGAGTTCTGTCAGGAATGGCTCTCCCAAGGCTGTCAGTAGTTCTAATGGTATGTTATCTACTCCGGGAGTCTTGTTTCGACTTAGGTCTTTCAGTGCTCTATCAAACTCTTCACGCAGTCTCATGTCTCCCATTTCATCTTCATTTACCTCCTCTTCCATTTCCATAATATTGTCCTCAAGAACATCACCCCTGTATAGACCCTCTATATCCTCCTTCCACCTTTCTGCTTTCTTTGCTTTGGAACTGAGTTCTTGATATTCATGTAAGTGGTTCTCTTTTCCCCAAGGGTCTCTTTAATTTTCCTGTAGGCATTATCCATCTTACCCCTCATGAGATATGCCTCTACATCCTTACATTTGTCCTCTAGCCATCCCTGCTTAGCCGTTTTGCACTTCCTGTTGATCTTATTTTTGAGACATTTGTATTCCTTTTTGCCTGCTTCACTTGCTGCATTTTTGTATTTTCTCCTTTCATCAATTAAATTCAGTATGTATTCTGATACCCAAGGATTTCTACTAGCCCTTGTCTTTTTACCTACTTGATCTTCTGCTGCCTTCACTATTTCATTCCTCAAATCTGCCCATTCTTCTTCTACTGTATTTCTTTCCCCCAGTCCTGTCAATTGTTCCCTTATGCTCTCCCTGAAACTCTGTACAACCTCTGGTTCTTTCAGTTAACCAGGTCCCTTCTCCTTAAATTCCCACCTTTTAGCAGTTTCTTCAGTTTTAATCTACAGTTCATAACCAATAGATTGTGGTCAGAGTCCACATCTGGCCCTGGAAATGTCTTACAATTTAGAATCTGGTTCCTAAATCTCTGTTTTACCATTATATAATTTATCTGAAACATTTTAGTATCTCCAGGATTCTTCCATGTATACAACCTTCTTTCATGATTCTTGATCCAAGTGCTATCTATGATTAAGTTATGCTCTGTGCAAAATTCTGCCAGGTGGCTTCCTCTTTCATTTCTTAGCGCCAATCCATATTCACCTACTACGTTTCCTTCTCTTCCTTTTCCTACTGTCGAATTCCAGTCACCCGTGACTATTAAATTTTCATCCCCCTTCACTACCTGAATAATTTCTTTTATCTCATCGTACAATTCATCCATTTCTTCATCATCTGCAGAGCTAGTTGGCATATAAACTTGTACTACTGTAGTAGGGGTGGGCTTCGTGTCAATCTTGGCCACAATAATGCATTCACTATGCTGTTTGTAGTAGCTTACCCGCACTCCTATTTTTTTACTCATTATTAAACCTACTCCTGCATTACCACAATTTGATTTTGTATTTATAAACCTGTATTCACCTGACCAAAAGTCTTGTTCCTCCTGCCACCGAACTTCACTAATTCCCACTATATCTAACTTTAACCTATCCATTTCCCTTTTTAAATTTTCTAACCTACCTGCCCGATTAAGGGATCTGACATTCCACACTCCGATCCGTAGAACACCAGTTTTTTCTCCTGATAACGGTGTCCTCTTGAGTAGTCCCTGACCGGAGATCCAAATGGGGGACTATTTTACCTCCAGAATATTTTACCCAAGAGGACGCCATCATAGTTTAATCATACAGTATAGCTGCATGCCCTCAGGAAGAATTATGGTTGTAGTTTCCACTTGCTTTCAGTCGCTCGGGAGGACGACGGTTCAATCCCGCGGCCGGCCGCCCTGATTTAGGTTTTCCGTTATTTCCCTAAATCGCTGCAGGAAAATGCTGGGATGGTTCCTTTGAAAGGACACCGCCGATTTCCTTCCTCATCCTTTCCTAATCCGATGAGACCAATGACCTCGCTGTTTGGTCTCTTCCCACAACCAACCAACCTACCTTTCATCCGTTCGCAGTACCAAAACAGCAAGACCTTTTTGATTAGTGTTACAGGGCCAGGTCAGTCAATCATCCAGACTGTTGCCCCTGCATCTACTGAAAAGGCTGCTGCCCCTCTTCAGGAACCACATGTTTGTCTGGCCTCTCAACAGATACCCATCCGCTGTGGCCCCACCAATGGCAAGGTCCATGGTTCTGGGGGGCGGGGGGACGTACTGTAAGCAAAACATATGACTATACTCTGACTGAAACATGCAAACAAAACATCCCAGACACTAATCTGGTAAAATAAGATGACAGCATGTCTGCGCACGGGTCACTCCGTTAAATACATCATTATCAGCCATTATACATTTGCACCAGAATAACGGTTGTTGCTGGACTTCTTTAAACATTGCAGCCTACAGTAGCATGTTTATTCTGCATGTTTTTTTGATGTTATTTATCTATCTTGTACTAGATTATCTTTGTAACGTTTTCTTATTTATTGGGATGCAGTAAATAATTTCCTTAGCTCAGTTGCCTGTCTACATGTCCCACCCTCCTTAACTTCTTAATCATTACAGTCATGTTAACATCTACTGCTCCATTGTGTTATAGCGAAGCAATGCCTCACTGCTGTATGCGAAAACAGGTGATATGTGTATAGTAAACTTACTTTTTTTAATATGTTAGAAGCTTTGTTGTGGAAACTGTATTTAGCTTTCCAGATTCATTCTAGGTCGTTTTTACTCTTACGTATTCCTTTCTTTTGCTGTCCCTCTCTCACTGTCATAAATACATAAAACTAATTAACTGTTTCTAAGATTGAACAGTCAAGTTGATTTTTTTGGTGATGTGTTGAATGTCATTTTAGGTCATATTCTAATTTTCTGGCTTGCTTTCATACTTGCTCCTATAAGTCTTCCATTAGGTATTTAAGTGTACCTTCACTAGCGACAAGCAATACAATGCAAGTCCATTGCATTGTCGTGCACTGAAGTTCGATGAGCATCTTTGTAATGCTCTCTTTCTTATCAAATGAACCTGTGATGTGATGCACAATTATTTGTGGGTTGTCTCTCTATCGCCTGTGTTAATCTCATCTGGTAATATTTCCAGACTTACCAATATGACATGGGTTTTGTAGGCCATTTCTTTCATGATGATTTACATTTTAATACAATTCCTCCAATAAATTTCCATACGACATCCAATTTTCTTGTAAAGTGTTATGTGTGAACATTTAATACAAAGTCTGTTCAAAAAACTCTGGAACTTTGTCCACAAATCTTTCTTGTGCATACCTTTTACTTATTGTGCATGGTCTCCTTTGAAATACTCTTCTCCACAATTGATACACCACTCCTAATGCTGTTTTCTCTTCCAGAAGCAGTCTTGGTATGCTGCTTGGTGGACCATGTGAAGCGCCATCTGTGAATTTTCTTTTATCTTGTCTATCATTGCAAATCTTCATCCTTTCAACAGGATTTTCAACTCTGGTAATTAAAGAAGTCCACAGGAGCCAAGCCTGTCTCATTATGCAAGAACCTTGAATTGTCTCGGCACTTGTCAGGATGTTGGTTTCTCACAGGCGTCGCAATACATTCCTGTGATACTATCAATTTACAGTTTGTCTATATGGCACAAATTTTCAAAATCAAATAAAACTATCAGCATGGCTTTCTTTGGTCTTTGAGAACCTTTTCTGACCCACTGTGAAGATTAAACCTTGGACTGAACATCATAACCATACACCCTTGTCTCATCATTAGTTAAGATTCTCTTAAGGAATATCTCATTATCATTTGCTCGATCCAAATCTCTTCCCTGATTGTGAGGCAAAGGCCTCTCTGGTGTTGACTCATGAGCCGTGGGACAAACTTGGTGGCACTACGATGCATTTTAAGATGCTGTGTCAGGATTTTGTGATATCATTCAATTAAAATGTTACATTCTTCTGAAATATCTCGGGACAGTCAATCTTCGATTGGAATGCACAATTTCATTAGCGTTCCTTACAAAAGTATTGTTGGTAGATGTGGAAGGGCATTCTCAAAGAGGGTCATCTTTAACTTCTGTCCGCCCATTTTTAAACCATATTAGCCATTTGTAATACAGAGTATGGCATAAGCACTTATCACTATAGTCTTCCTGTATCATTTGGTGTGTGCCTGTGAACGTTTTCTTGGGTTTCATGCAAAATTTAATGCGGACACTTTGCTCCTGTAACTCGCCATCTCTAAATTCGCAAACTGTACGACAAAACGTTTTACTCAGTACAGCACAGCACCGACCGGTAACTAACAGACATACAACAATGAAACTTCCAGCAGTTACACATCAAACAAAGGCACATGCAGGGATGCCAACCACATTTCACTCGAACACTCCATTGGTGCGAAGTTGCAAATGTTCTGGAATTTTTTCAACAGACCTCGTATTAAGTTGCTATGTGTCTCTACCTGTGGATATTTTGCTTTTATTGTCTCCAGTGATTTATAACCAATAATGTAATCAAACAGTAATTTATCTCTCCATCCATGAATGTGCAGTATGTTACATTTATTTACATTGAGTGTCAAATGCTAGTGTCTGCTCCGATTGCCAGTCCTCTATCGGTCTTTATGACTTTCGTGTATATGACACATCAAACAAAGGCACATGCAGGGATGCCAACCACATTTCACTCGAACACTCCATTGGTGCGAAGTTGCAAATGTTCTGGAATTTTTTCAACAGACCTCGTATTAAGTTGCTATGTGTCTCTACCTGTGGATATTTTGCTTTTATTGTCTCCAGTGATTTATAACCAATAATGTAATCAAACAGTAATTTATCTCTCCATCCATGAATGTGCAGTATGTTACATTTATTTACATTGAGTGTCAAATGCTAGTGTCTGCTCCGATTGCCAGTCCTCTATCGGTCTTTATGACTTTCGTGTATATGACAACAAAATAGCCTAACAGAGCTTCTGATACTGTACACTAAATAATTTGGAATAGCCCTAGAACACTGTCTTAGGGTCCTGAAGTTAGTTTATTTCTAATAATTTTGTCTCATTAAGAATGACATGTTACATTTTCTATGCGTAGGATGTCCTGTTTCCAGTCACTAATATGGTCCATTACTGTGTAAGCTCATATTTTGTCAACTAAACAACAGTGAATAACTGTATTGAATGCCTCACAGAAGTCGTGGAATACAGCCTCCACCTAGGCACCCATTCATTGTCCAAGGTTCTCTGGATCTCAAAGACAGAGTGAGCCAAGTTTCACATGATACATTTTCTGTGGAATCCATCTTGATACCTATTGTTCTCTGAAAAGTCATAATATGTGAGCATAAAACGTTCCATAGTCATACAGTGCAAATGGAATTGAATTGAATTAAATTGAATTTTATTTGATCCTGTAAGATTACATTGTGTACAGTAAATGTACGTGTAATATAGGACATGTCAAAGTGTTAACATTTCTTATCACTTATTTTTCTACACCTTTAGCTTACATTTTTACATTACTGATAATGAGTAACAATATATACAAATTTAATGGCATAAGTATTCTGAAACACTGTAAAACTCTTTTTCAATGAGAAGTTTCTTTGGAAAGTCATTGTGAAGTACACTATCTTTCAGGGTTTTGGGCAGACTTTTTAGTAGTCTGATACCAAAGTACTGGGGTCCTTTTTCTAGCATTGCCAGTCGGTGGGGTATGCATCGTACTTCATTCTTCTTTCTTGTATTGTGGGTGTGTACACTAGCATTTGTAATCCAGCCCTCACTACCTTTTGTGATGTACATTATTGTTTTGTATATATACAACAATGAAAAAGTTAAGATATTTAAATTCTTGAAACAGTTTCTGCATGTTTCAGAGGTCTTCCTTCTTAAAATGGTCCTAATTGCCCTTTTTTTTTTTTTTTTTTTTTTTTTTTTTTTTTTTTTTTTTTTTAATGTGAACACTCGTTTTGTCTCTTGTTTGTTTGAGTTTCCCCACATAGTCACTCCATACTGTAAGTATGGTTCGAATATTTTCTTTTCTTCCTCCTCAACACCTATATCATTAACAAATACATTAAATAACAATGGCCCCATTACCGAACCCTGCGGCACTCCATATTTGATGGAACAGAATGCAACAGCTCTTTGCACATACTTACATAATGTGACCACTGTGGCCTGCAATACACACACACTGAAAATTAAAAATTGTGTAAATTAAAAATGATGTAACATGCCCTTGCCATGTGTTCATATTGTTGCATTCCACTCCGTGTAGTCACTTCTTAAAAACTCAGCTGTTGCAATGTGATGACGAATAAGGGATTACATATAATAAATAGCAATTTCTGTTATAGGAAATATGACTCTGTAAGTATTGTCTATGTTAACATATGTGGTTTCAACAAATGTATAGCTTTTTACCAAGTAACAACTCATTAATGATTCTTATGGATCAGCTGGTCATAATTGCCTGTTACATGGTATTGTTTCTTTGTCGTCTTGCAGTTCTGTAGTCTTTAGATTTGTTAGCTTTCAAACATTGATTGTACACAAATGCAGTGTTTTGCAAATAAATTACCCTGATGGTGGTAAGACAGACATATCTCCATATATCAAAATCATTTTCATTTGGTTTTAGCTGTTCAGACTGGGGTGCTTCCCTTGTAAGATGTGATAGTTCTTGGTAGAGCTACCTTTAGTAGCCACATTGTGAAATAAATCGTACTAACTCTTGAGATTAATAATGGCGTAGTAGTAGTAGTAGTAGTAGTAGTAGTAGAATATTTAATGAGCTCAATACTTAAAATCAGGCTTACAAGTATTACCGTATATTATTTCTAACACTTACATAAAAATATTCAAGAAAGAGAAGGAAGAGTGGAAGGCAAAGATACTTAATTTAGAACAAGGGCTGCAAAATATTAACACAAATTATTTACAGGCTAGTGGAAAAACTGTTAGAAGCTGACCTCGAGTAGGATCAGTTTGGATTCTGTAGAAATAGTGACCCTACGACTTACCTTAGAAGGGTAGATTAAGGAAAGTCAAAACTACATTTCTAGCTTTTGTAGACTTAGAAAAAGCTTTTGACAATGTTGACTGGAATACTCTCTCTCAAATTTTGAAGGTGGCGGGTGTCAAATACAGGGAGTGAAAGGGTATTTACAGTTTGTACAGAAACCAGATGGCAGTTATGAGAGTCGAGGGGCATGAAAGGGAAGCAGTGGTTGGGAAGGGAGTGAGACAGGGTTGTAGCGTATCCCTGATGTTATTCAATCTGTATATTGAGCAAGCAGTACAGGAAACAAAAGAAAAATTTTGTGTTGGAATTAAAATCCATGGAGAAGAAATAAAAACTTGGAGGTTTGTCAGTGACATTGTAATTCTGTCAGAGACAGCAAAGGACCTGGAACAGCAGTTGAACGAAATGGACAGTGTCTTGAAAGGAGGATATAAGATGAACATCAGCAAAAGCAAAACGAGGATAATGGAATGTAGTCGAATGAAAGTCGGGTGATGCTGAGAAAATTAGATTAGGAAATGAGACAAAGTAGTAAAGGAGTTTTGCTATTTGTGGAGCAAAATAACTGATGGTGGTCGAAGTAGAGAGGGTATAAAATGTAGACTGGCAATAGCAAATAAAGTGTTTCTGAAGAAGAGAAAATTGTAACATCGAGTATAGATTTAAGTGTCAGAAAGTCATTTCTGAAAGTATGTGTATGAGTGGAGCCATATATGGAAGTTAAACATGGACAATAACTAGTTTAGATAAGAAGAGAATAAAAGCTTTCGAAATATGATGTTACAGAAGAAAGCTGAAGATTAGATGGGTAGATCACATAACTAATGAGGAGGCACTGAATAGAATTGGGAAGAAGAGGAAATTGTGGTCCAACTTGACTAGAAGAAGGGATCGGTTGGTAGGACATGTTCTGAGGCGTCAAGGGCACACCAATTTAGTATTAGAGGGCAGCAGGGAGGGTAAAAATCGTAGAGGGAGACCAAGACATGAATACGCTAAGCAGATTCAGAAGGATGTAGGTTGCAGTAGTTACTTGGAGATGAAGTTTGTGCAGGATAGAGTAGCATGGAGGGTTGCAGCAAACCAAGTCTCTGGACTGAAGACCACAACAACAACAACAACAACAACAACAACAACAACAGAACAAGGGTTGGGTTAGGGGGAGGGGGGAGGGGAAGTATGTGACAAATTATTTTTGTGTGAAACACCAGTAATAATTATGTCATACGTAACTGTTGAACGATCAGTTACGTTATGTGGTGTCTGCAAAAGATAAGTGGTAAATCATCATGACTCCATACTTCGAGCAATGCAGCATTCCCAGCAATCGGACTCAGTCACTGCTACATGTTCATGGGCACTAGATTAACAAACATTGTAGATATTGTGGTGTACCTTTAAAATATCATCCCTAATCTCAGCTTTTGCTGATAGCAGACATACCCAATAGAAATTGTGGAGAATGAAGTTTTATATTTAGTCGTCATACTTTTGTCCTATGTTTCAGTACAATAATACCCATAAATTCAGACAACACGGTCTATGGAGAACAGTGACCTGATGCTATATTTAAATTAGAATGAACAATCAAGGACACGAAAGTATTTGTTTATTTACCGATTTTGGCTTATGTAAAAGCTATCTTAAGGATTTTTGGCCCCCTATGGCTGGTGCTGGCAGCTCCTCGGTTGTCTCGTGATACGACAATCATGTAGTTATGTGTTTTTGTGATCAGTCGAGAGTCCACATCTGCCCCTGGAAATGTCCTACAATTTAAAACTTTGGAAGATGCTATGGTGCTAGTGGTTAACTTGTGCTCTGAAGTATGGACTTTTTAGCTATCATATCACTACCATCACTAAAGGTATCAGATAGATTATATAATGGTAAGACAGAGATTTAGGAATCAGGTTTTAAATTGTAGGACATTTCCAGGGGCAGATGTGGACTCTGATCACAATCTATTGGTTATGACCTGTAGGTTAAAACTGAAGAAACTGCAAAAAGGTGGGAATTTAAGGACATGGGATCTGGGTAAGCTGAACGAACCAGAGGTTGTACAGAGTTTCAAGGAGAGAATAAGGGAACAATTGAGAGGAATGGGGGAAAGAAACACAGTAGAAGAAGAATGGGTAGCTCTGAGGGATGAAGTAGTGAAGGCAGCAGAGGATAAAGTAGGTAAAAAGACGAGGGCTGCTAGAAATCCTTGGGTAACAGAAGAAATATTGAATTTAATTGATGAAAGGAGAAAATATAAAAATGCAGTAAATGAAGCAGGCAAAAAGGAATACAAACGTCTCAAAAATGAGATTGACAGGAAGTGCAAAATGGCTAAGCAGGGATGGCTAGAGGACAAATGTAAGGATGTAGTAGCGTATCTCACTAGGGGTAAGATAGATACTGCGTACAGGAAAATTAAAGAGACCTTTGGAGAGAAGAGAACCATGTGTATGAATATCAAGAGCTCAGATGGCAACCCAGTTCTAAGCAAAGAAGGGAAGGCAGAAAGGTGGAAGGAGTATATAGAAGGTTTATACAAGGGCGATGTACTTGAGGACAATATTATGGAAATGGAAGAGGATGTAGATGAAGATGAAATGGGAGATAAGATACTGCGTGAAGAGTTTGACAGAGCACTGAAAGACCTGAGTCGAAACAAGGCACGCAGAGTAGACAACATTCCATTAGAACTACTGACGGCCTTGGGACAAAACTCTACCAGCTGGTAAGCAAGATGTATGAGACAGGCGAAATACCCTCAGACTTCAAGAAGAATATAATAATTCCAATCCCAAAGAAAGCAGGTGCTGACAGATGTGAAAATTACCGAACTATCAGTTTAATAAGTCACAGCTGCAAAATAATAACGTGAATTCTTTACAGACGAATGGAAAAACTGGTAGATCCCGACCTCAGGGAGGATCAGTTTGGATTCCATAGAAATGTTGGAACACGTGAGGCAATACTGACCTTACGACTTATCTTAGAAGAAAGATTAAGAAAAGGCAAACCTACGTTTCTAGCATTTGTAGACTTAGAGAAAGCTTTTGACAATGTTGACTTGAATACTCTCTTTCAAATTCTGAAGGTGGCAGGGGTAAAATACAGGGAGCGAAAGGCTATATACAATTTGTACAGAAACCAGATGGCAGTTATTAGAGTCGAGGGGCATGAAAGGGAAGCAGTGGTTGGGAAAGGAGTGAGACAGGGTTGTAGCCTCTCCCCAATGTTATTCAATCTGTATATTGAGCAAGTAGTAAAGGAAACAAAAGAAAAATTTGGAGTAGGTATTAAAATTCATGGAGAAGTAGTAAAAACTTTGAGGTTCGCCAATGACATTGTAATTCTGTCAGAGACGGCAAAGGACTTGGAAGAGCAGTTGAACGGAATGGACAGTGTCTTGAAAGGAGGATATAAGATGAACATCAACAAAAGCAAAACGAGGATAATGGAATGTTGTCAAATTAAATCGGGTGATGCTGAGGGAATTAGAGTAGGAAATGAGACACTTAAAGTAGTAAAGGAGTTTTGCTACTTAGGAAGTAAAATAACTGATGATAGTCGAAGTAGAGAGGATATAAAATGTAGACTGGCAATGGCCAGGAAAGCGTTTCTGAAGAAGAGAAATTTGTTAACATCGAATATAGATTTATGTATCAGGAAGTTGTTTCTGAAAGTATTTGTTTGGAGTGTAGCCATGTATGGAAGTGAAACAGGGACGATAACTAGTTTGGACAAGAAGAGAATAGAAGCTTTCGAAATGTGGTGCTACAGAAGAATGCTGAAGGTAAGGTGGATAGATCATGTAACTAATGAGGAGGTATTGAATAGGATTGGGGAGAAGAGAAGTTTGTGGCACAAGTTGACTAGAAGAAGGGATCGGTTAGTAGGACATGTTCTAAGGCATCAAGGGATCACAAATTTAGCATTGGAGGGCAGCGTGGAGGGTAAAAATCGTAGAGGGAGACCAAGAGATGAATACACTAAACAGATTCAGAAGGATGTAGGTTGCAGTAGGTACTGGGAGATAAAGAAGCTTGCACAGGGTAGAGTAACATGGAGAGCTGCATCAAACCAGTCTCAGGACTGAAGACAACAACAACAATGTATATAATTGGTTATTTCAAGTCATTGCATTATTTTTGTGTAAGTATCACCACAACCTTCAGGACAACATTAACGACAAAAAAGTGACATACAGATCATGTGCCCTCTTCAGTTATAATGTCCAATGATGTTTGCCTGCATTGTGAAATCCTGTGGACTTGGAAGGAAGTAAATCACAATGCCATTCAATGGTAAGTTCAGTATAACAAAGAGATGACAACAGTCATGAATCACTGCAGGAATTTGGACTGTTGAGATCTTTAAAAATATTGGGAATCCAATATATCGGTATTTTAAAAAATATCTTTGTTGGCCCTCGATATCGTGAAAAAAAGTATTGATATATCGACAGAAAAAAATATAAATGTACTGTTATGGTACATTTATAATTTTTACTTATGGACCATCTGACAGCAACTGAATACAACACAATTTTAGTGCCATATGCGCTTCGCCTTTATTTTCTGCAAGGCATCATCAGTGGCCTGGAATATGTACATATGTTTGCTATTTAATTTACAGTTTTGTCACTGTACCTATAGGTTATAAACAGTTCTGGTGACAGCACGTTGCTAGTCCTACTGGTAACATAAGGCCCTAATGAAATGTAATGCACCTGAATGAGGCAAAAATAATAGTTGGTACTAGTCTGTGGGGCCGTTGGAGGAGGATACACAGAAAACAGGTTTCGCATGTAGTAGATGAAGTGGTGCGATAAATTCACGCCCATGGCATGGAAAGGCCTCTTTCAAAGGTGACCAATCTTCCATTTCTACGATTGTGTTATGTAAGTGAAAAATTTGGAAAATTGAGGTAAGGTCTTATGGGGCCAAACTACTGAGGCCATCGGACCCTAAGCCTACACACTGCTTAATCTAACATAAACTTATGCTATGGACAAAACAAACACTCACACTCACACTCACACACACACACACACACACACACACACACACACACACACACACACACACACACACACACAAGCGCACGCGCCTGAGGGAGGACTCGAACCTCCGACGGGGGGAGCTGCACGGACCGTGGCAAGGCGCCTCAGACCACGCAGCTATGCAAGTGCAAATGGTTTCTAGATGACTCGCTGCAATTGCTATTGATGAATAAAATGCCAGATACAGTACCATCTGGACTACATTTACCTAACAAAAAACATATGGTTCAACCCAGGATCGAACCATTGACCTCCTGCTCACTAACCCTAAACTGTACCCCCTGCACCAATTATACAGCACAACTGTTGTGTACTGACAGAGGTAATTACCATACATGTAGTTACAGTGGTACCAGATTGCCACTCTGTAACATCCTTTTTACCGGGTATACTCGCTGGACAAATTTTTTTACTGCTGGAATGTGAGGAGTCGTGCTGTGAGGCGTGAATTTTGCTTCACCCTACTGCCCGTTTCAGAGGTGTGTATTTAAGTGTTGATTTATTATTAGATATTCAGTACATCAACAAGTTAGCAGCCTGCTTATCCCCCTTAGAGCAAGAATTGAAAGGAAAATTATGCATGTTCACACTTGGTGATAACAACTTTGCTAACTATGGTAACTGTATGTAAGTGGCACAGTAAAAGGTGTCCAATGGGCCCATCATTCGGTTTTAGCACATATTGGATTTGTCCAGGACATCTCCTGTCGGCTTCCCGGTTTTTTCCATTTCTGCAAACACTAGCAACCTATTACTTGTCAGAATTGCATGATGAAGTTAGACGTTGCAGTTTTTGTTAGTAGCACTGATTGAGTGAGCATTTCCACTCACATGTCTTTGCCCACTGCAAATACCAGTCTTGTCATTTAGATTTTTGTTCATCATTTTCAGCAACTGTTTTTGAAGAATCAGTTTTTAATGCAACTGGTGTGGTATTTCTTCACGTCAGGAATCTTATAATCCCACCAACGTCCCCACCCCCACCCCAGTGCAGTCGGACTTCTTCTTTGTGCCACTTCTACTTGCTTCACACTGTTGGAGAAAGACTGTATGTGATGAAAGCTTAGAAAGTAGTAAGACTCCTTCACACAGTGAAAGTGAAATTGTCCTATTGCAGTTTCAAAAGAACAATATTTACTGAAAATTGCAAGAAAAATAGAATATAAAATAAAAATAACAGCGCTTGCTATTGCTACTTTGGTATTGATATATCAGGAAAAGAAATATTGCAAATATGTATCAATATTATGTAATATTGTAGCAGGAATGCATATATGATGATTAAAAACAGACTGTATAATGTGTGGAAACATCAGGAGATATCTGAAGTTTGTGTAGGAATACGATATGCTAATGAAAAATCAGTTACTACATGTGAAAAATATCAGTATGACACACTGATTTTTGAAACATGGATAAGAAATCAAGAAATAGTATTATGAAACTCAGTCCTTGGAAAATGTACACTAAATAAAAATGGAAAGTAGTTTGTAGACATTAGAGAAGCGTGATGCACTGAAATTCAGTTATACAGAAAAATACTTAAAATGACAACATTGATGAAATTGAAGTACAAGGTGGAGCAGGAAATGCAAGCTACATTCGGAAACTTCTTGTAGTCAAAGGATGTCATGACACATCTAAAACTAGCTTTATAGTTGTAGATATAGAAAGTACATTTTGTGAGATGTATTGAGTACTGGAATGTGCTACACAAATAATTGAAGTCTCCGATTTTTACATTTGTTAACTAGAATGAAGGGAATTTTAGTGATACCAGCTGCACATTTTAATTAACTCTTACTGTCTCACTGTCAGAAAACAGAATCTTACTTGTGCAATTCTTTTTTTGTTCCAGATGTGAAGAGAGCTATTGAGCTTCTTGAAAAACTGGAAAAGAGTAAGTATATTCAATATTAACGTCTCCAGCATAGTTAAAAATAAGAAAATAATTTGGGCTTGGTTTGAGTTTAATATGCAGCGAGACAAAAGCAACTGATGTCTTAACTCACTGGAGGCCACCCACCCAAAACTGGAGTTTATTTTGCTGTTTCACTCTGTGTAATCCTAGTAAAGCCAACCAGAACCCTTAAGAAGTAGTACCAGGCCCCTTCCTTGCCCTTATTAGACACAATTTCGTCATGTTCTATTGGCTTGAATAGTCTGTTTTTTGTACGCTAGAGCTTCACATTGGAAGATTAGGTGTGGTGCAGTTTTATCATCCTAACCAAATAGTCTACACTTAAGGATTTCTTCCTGTATACCCGTTGTGTGTAAAAATTAAAGTTCCAGTCATGAGTCCTTTGATGAATTTAATGTGTTTCCTTTTCAACTGAAGGGTTATTGTGAAACACGGCTTCAACATCATTAGCTGGCCATGTTTTTGTTTTTGGGCCAAAGTCCCATGTTCTGCATGATACCTTCTGATCCAGTTAGCAGTTTTGATTTTAGCACTGCCTTAGTATGCATTACACCTGTCCTGGTCAGTCTTATCAGCTTGTTCATTGCCACTAATCCCTGAGTGACCAGGGACCACAGCAGGTTCACCCTGTTGCTTTTCCCCAGTCTCCCAATGGTTTCACAGCATTCTGCAATGATCTTATCTCATTGCAGAGGAGATTTCAGAGTTGTTTGGCTTTCTGAATAAATGTAGGTGCCATAATCCTAGTAGCACCTACTCAAGTTCTCCTCCACATGCACTCGGATAATGGATATTTCCAAATGGAATACTGTGGCCAGTTTCCTAAAGAGACTGCTGTGTCCAGTCTAGGCTGTACCCCATATATTTTGGCTGCAGTCCCTTCATCTGTTTTCAACCCCTCAGTAAACCAGACTGTATTTCCTTAATAATGTTGTGGTTCATTCTTCCACTGCTCTCCTCTTCCGGTTGTTACACTGAAGGGTTTATAGAAACAGCTGTAAGTTATTGAATGGTCAGCCGATATTTCCCTGACTCTTTATGTATTTACCACACTTGCTATAATGGTATGAGATTCTGGATATCCTAAAAGAATCAACAGTTAGTTCTAATTTTTAACCTGTACACCCCTTCCTCCACTGTAAGCCAAAGGTGTAACAAGGGCATGTCCACGATGATCTCCATCCCGACAGTGGGTGTACTGCTTATTCCACATGTTTATGGCTATACAGGGCAGCCCCTGCACCTTGCCAAGTTCCTTGATTCTACCTTACTGTAGCCCCATAAATTATCATAAGTCTTATTACAGAGGTGTATGTCCAGTACATACTCCTTGTGTCCACAGACCCCAGTTTTTACTACATTCCTTTCTAGTGCTCATAAAAGAACCTTCTGCCTTGGGATGTGTGTTCTTTATATGAGGGGATAATGATAGTTTTGCATCCAAAGTTATACCTGGGTACTTCATTACCCCTATCTACTGGTACTGTTTCATTAAGGAGCTCAGGATTCCAGTATATGTGCTGGGTTTGCTTCCTCATAAATGGTACAAAATAGTTTTTTTGGACTAACTACAGGTCCTTTTTTTCTGCACTAGTTTTCTGCAATGTCTAGTTTATATCATTACTAGCAAATTTGCCAAGTATTAGTACAATTAAATCATCTGTGTACTCTTGGCAAAAGTAGCCTCTAGCATTTAGTTCTTCAATGAGTTCATTACCATTCAGTTCCACAATAGTGGGGACAAAACTCCTTGTGGACACCACAAGCTGCTGTTGATAACCATTTTCTCATTCACCACGGTGGCTTCTATCCTTCTTCTACGTAGCATGTTCTTAATCCACCTGCATATGGTGATTTCAGCACCATGCTCTTCTGCAGCTCTAACCGTGGATTCAAAGGTTGTGTTGGTAAAAGCTCCTCTGATATCCAGGAAGCTGCAGAGAGCTATTTCCTGAAAGAGCAGAGCTTTTTCCGCCTTCCCAAGTAGATGGTAAAGTACTCTTTGACATGATTTACCTGTTTGATAGGTGTGCTGGTTTACATGTAGAGGAACCTCAATCTCGATAATATGCACGTTAACCACTTTTTCTAATGACTTAGAAGAAAGGTTGACAGACTGATCGGTCTCATATCCCTGGCCTTGGTAGGATCAGTTCTCCCTAGCTTCAGAATGAAAACAACCCTCAGTGTCCTCCAAGCATTAGGAATGATTTGTGCTGTTCGTCTGTCCCCAAAGAGTCCACATAGGAATCTAATAATGTTCTTGTGTTTGTTGCAGTACAGCTGGGAAGATACCTTCTGGTCCTGGTGACTTGAATGGTTGAAACATTCCCACTGCCTACTGGATTTTTTTTTTAAAATCATCTTATTCTGTGGTAGATTCCCAGTTTTTCCTATGATTACCTGTAAACCAGTGTCCCTCAAGGACTTACTCCTGCTCTGTGTTATCTGCCAGTGTGCCTTGAGGAAGGTGAGTCTTGAGGAGTGCATCCAGCACCTCACTTGCTGTCCTTGTATACTCACTATCTTCCTTCCTTAAAATACCACCTGGATTAGTTGATATTCTAGTAAGGATTTTATAGAGAATACCTTCCAAGAATATAGCTTTACTTGTTTGATACAAAGTTATGAGACAAGGGCCTCCACATATTTTGCCGATTGTTTTTTCTTCCCTGCAAGGTTGAACGGTCTTCTTACCTGCTTTCTTTGCATTTCGAGACTGTCGTTCCAACAAGGTACATTCCTGTTTCTGCAGTTCTTTGTGATTGGGCAGTGTTCTAAATATGTAGTCGTAATAGTAGTATATCGATCACCATCTCCTTAGTCATCCCACTGTTCCCATCTCCTCACAGACAAAGATGGTGCTTTTGTTCAGAGAGACCCTCCTGAATTTGGATCTTGCACTTTTATCTCCCCCCCTCCTCCACGTCTTGTCCCTCTCCCCAGTCTTCTCGAAGAGATCCATCTGAACAAGCTCTAGTTGATGTAAGATGATCCTGTTGGATAATTGCCATCTTGAAAACTGAGATTGCAATTCAGTAGGTCTGTTTCCCTATTTCCTGCCTCAGCTTTGTATGGATCCATATATTGTGAGAATTTGGGGTGTTAGACTGCTCCGTTGTTCTCTTGTTTCCTGTCTTTGATTTAGATGGGGGTCTGATTAACTGTGAGGCAGTCTTTGTTTGAAGGTCTTAGGTTCAAGAGCCTTTATTTCCCCTCATTTGTGTTAAGGAAGACATTTTTTCTCTTCCATTTCTTCTTGTTCTTTGAGGAGTTTCTTTATCTATTTTCCAGGCGAGGATTTGCTCTTGACCTTCTCAGTAACAGTTTCCATTTCTTGGACTGGTCTATTGCCCAGTCCAATTATGAAAACACTTCCATCAGTTCCAGCGGCAAAGCTTGGATGTTTGAGGTCACGTCAAGTCCTTCAGTTTTTATTTTGTTTTCTGTGTTCTCCATTTTGGTCCAACAAGAATTCAGGATGTATTCAGTTGACACCACAGAACCCCTATGTGATGCAAGGAAATTTACTTGTGGAGGTCTCTTGGTATTCCTAAGGCTCCGTTAATGACACATCTGCCCATCTACCACGCATCCCTCAGCATGGATCGCATTACGCCTCGGATTGGGTATCTGGGTGACTAGGGGAGCACTGTGGGAATAGGTGGGGGAGAGGTAGGGAGTTGTGGGACACTTTTTGTCTCCTTCATCCACTACCAGTAGCAGTACTACCATCAGCATAGCCCTCAGCTTCTTGCGAACATACAAGCCTTTTCACCTGTATTGACAATGCTTCTACAACGTGGTGTTGCCCTGAGAGGAATATGTACTTAATTGCATTCAATATTGTTTAGCTGAATGGCAAGTAGTAGCTCCCTTACACATTTTACTACGGAATGTGTAAGGATTTTATTATTTTGTGTTATACCAAGATCAGTAGGGCACAATAATTGAAGACGGTACAAGGAAACAGTCGTAGTATATGTAGTCAGAACACAATACAGTGGTCAGCCCACAGTGCAAGGTGGTGCACTGTTAAACACTGGATTCTCATTTACTTGTACAGCAGTTCAAAACCACATCTGGCCACCGAGATTTATTTTTTTGGTGGTTTCTGTAAATCACTTACACCAACTGCTAGGATGGTTGCTTAGAAATGATGTGGCGAACTTCCTCCTGTGACCTTCTATAACCCAAGCTTACATTTCATCTTTAATGACCTTGTCATAAACAGTACATTAAAACCTAATGATTCTTCCTTCCATTGCCAGGCTTGAAAGCTGGAAATCTGCATTAAGAAGGTTAAAAATTCCATGCTTATAAGAGCAGAAATAATAGTGGATAAAAGAAAATAATTAGCTACTGTCATAGTTGTGTTCTCTAGCAGTCTGTTTCCCGATAAATGTGTGTTTTCTTGTTCCTGTAATAGAATAGACCTACCCCCTCACTCCCGCCCCCCTCACTCCCGCCCCCCTCACTCCCGCCCCCCTCACTCCCGCCCCCCTCACTCCCGCCCCCCTCACTCCCGCATTACATGGGTTTCAGTTCAGGGACCACCACTGTGTTTGCTAACAAGGCAGAAATAGTACTCGTCGCTGATGATTTGAGCATCATAATAGAGTTCAACTGAGCTGCTGCAACCCAAGATGAAATAAATGAACTATTTAAAAGTAATGTTGATTGCTTCTTAATAAATGTTCTCTCACTTAATGTAGAAAAAGCACATTTCATTCATTTCGGTACGAAACAACATATCTCACCATCAGTAACAACACCACATGACATCTCTGTAAATAAA